>NC_142012.1:129292719-129592719 GCF_049901735.1 Notechis scutatus | reverse complement strand
TATCTCTGAACATCCATTCATCTGATTTTTAATTAATGGGTAACATTGTTGTTTGGATTTCACTCCCAAACAAAGAACAAATACATTGTTTCTGATATTGATAGGACATTGCAACTTCTGTTAATTTATATCATCTGCATCACTTAAAGTCATTTTCCATATAGGAATTAGATTGAACAAACACTCTGAGTTAACAGACACCACTCCCTATCTCAACTATTACATTAATTTTAGGTTTTACTGCTTTGTTTATAAGAACAGAAAAGTTGCCCCCAAAATAGATACTTGGTTGAACTAATTAGCATTGGTGATGTTACCTAGTTTGGGTAATGAAACACCTGTAAGAAAACAAGCACAGAGAGCATGAAGGACCCCACATTGCTTGAACTAATTGTCTGAAAATGTCTGAAATGGCTAATAACAGAATAACAGAACAGAACTGGAAGGGATCTTGGAGGTCTTCTAGTCCAATCCCCTGCTCAAGCAGGAATGCAGGCTATATCTTGCATTGCTTACTATATAATTTTTAGCATGTGGGCAGATGTAAAAACCTTCTGATGCCATTGTTCGTTCATTCATTCGTTCGTTCATTCATTCATTCATTCATTCATTCATCATGCATGAATTCAGGTATCTTTGAGTTGCAATGCCTGGACAAATATCTTCAGTTTTCTTCACAGCTGCTTTTTGGAAGTGGCTTGCCCATGACTATTTCCTAGAGATGTGAGCGGAGATTTGGCTAACCTGATAACTTAAACACTATACCAAATTGGCTCTTTCTTCAATTGTGTATATGCCTTTTAAGGCACCAAGAGGTTTTCAAGTTACCACTGGGGTCAATCTGCTGGCAGATGTCTTTCTTTGCCTCCCAGATGCTATAGAAAGAATCAAGCATCGCCTAGAATCTCAAAGTTGGCAATTTCTGATACTGCTGAAACATAATCAGCTTTTGATTCTGCAGCAATTAGCATATTATTACCCATAATGTTGTGCATAGCAATTTTGTTGTAAACATTTGTACAAATTCACCATAACCTAATTATATTTATGATGCATAATCATGGAATATTTTCCAAGAAGGAATGTTTCTATCTTCCAGATATGCAATTTTTTTCTGGAAAAAGCCAAGTCCTCAGAAATCATCCAAATATCTGCTTATTCACAAAATTACCCATATTTTATGGAATGTCAAGATAGAGGCTTTGTTTCTATGGAGTATAGGTCTTGGCAATAAATTATAGCTAGGGGGATTCAACAGATAATATGTTAGATTTTGAATTGATAATCAAGATCTGTGATTGTTTCCTGAACAGGCCAGCCCTGCATCATTTTATTTGACATTTTCTAGGAATTACAAGCATATTAAATTCATACTATAAGGGACAAATGAATGTTGAATATCTTTCAGGATTATGCTAAATAGTTTCTCTGTTCATTAAGGGCAGCCAGAGTTATATATGAAATCTAGTATATCTATTATAAAACTGTTCATTTTGTTAAGACTCACAGTATTTGTCTCTTGCGTAATAATCACAATTAGTTAAATAAAACAGTAGGAAAGGCAAATGGCCAATATTTCTGTGACTATCATTATTACCAGATGTTATTAGATCATGATCCCAAATTTATGTCAAGTGTATACACCTAGTAAAATTATTACTAGGAGCTTGGCATGAGAAGGTGGAAAGTCTTTTCTCATATACTGGAGGCCCAATACTGAAGGATCTCAATCCTAACTCTTAGAGTTGATATTTGGACAAAAAGAGCTGCATTTGTTTGGCTATTTGTCATGCCTGAGAAAATAAGGCAACCAAGTCTTTCAATACCTAATTTCTGTGCTGTGGGAGACAAAGAAACACAGCATTCTTTTCATGAAATTAGGCCAAGAGGCATGTACTGCAGCTTACAATTTTTGAATATAATTAGGCATACTATGGCCAAATGGAAGTGCATCCTAAAGCATATGCATATTCCCATCATCCTAGTCTTCAATTTTCACTTTATATACTTAGACTCATTGATATGAAGGAACCCCCCCCAAAAAAAAAAAAAAAAAAAAGAGAGGGAGAGAGGAAAAAATACTGGCATCTCATGAAATGAAGAGATGATCTTCCTGGACTGAATGTACAATAAGTTTCATCCACCTAGATCTGCTTCTTGTCTTTGGATTTGACCCCTTCTTCCAATGAAGGAAACAAATCAGAGCCTCGCTGGCATCCACAGAATACCTCTGATATTTCAGAGAGAGGAAAATAAATGAATTTGTTATAACAATAATATTTCTATTCAGAAATCCCTTGAGGTGATCAACTTGTACAGTGAAGCATGATTAGCTCTGTAACATTTTATAAACTTACATAACTGCAGATTACTACTCATAATGTTTATCCTTGATTTTAAGACCCTCTTGGACCAGTTCAGATATAATGTACTCACTGGGACAATATATTTTGATTTTGATACAGTGCTACAGAAATATATATATTTCTTTTCAATTTCTGTAAGGTGGGTTAGCTTACATTTGTGTTAATTTGGACAAAATTGCAATCTTAAGCAGCCCATATCCTATCCAATGTTCATACTGGCTTAACTCTTATGTCAATTTAAAAAAAATCTTGTGCAGACTGAGATACCTTAGAGATAGCTTGCAAAGTATAGAATCTGGACAATAGGTTACCATGTTTTCCCACCGGACAATTTACCTGCTTTTGTGCTTTTTGTTCCAAGAAAGCAATTGCCAATTACTTTCCTTCCTGAAGGCAGAACTTACTGGACACAGATCATTTTATAATCAACCTCAAAGCATCTGAATGTTCATACACATGAATACAAAAACCAGCCTTAAAATAAAATTGCCTTTCTTAAATGCCCCGTTGGTCTCTAGAGCTACTGTTACCAGAAAATCTGTAATAACTTAATAGCTATTATACTTGCCTTGTAAATAGAAGGTTGCTGGTTTTCAAATATGTTATTTTCCTGAACAAACCTAGCCTTTTTAAAAACTTAAGTCCATCAGTGCACCATTTCATTATTTTCCAATCACCTGATATACAGTAGAAGGAATCAAGGATCTAGCACTGTTTCAGAACTTTATTATAAAGGCTTAAGCTTTTGTGAGCTAGCAGCTCTTTTCATCATGATATAGGATTTAAATTGGGATGATGTGGATACAAAAAGGGAGAGGGAAAGGAAATGGAAGATAGTTTGGTTATGCATATGCAGGTTACAGTGTGACGCAGATGATGTGTACGTTATAGATTAATGGTTGTAATATGCTAAAACCCATTGTGCATCTTGAGTTGATTACCTGTAACCTTTTGATATATGAGTGCTGTGTAATTTCTCAGTTACTGGTGCTATTGTGCTTTTCCATAACAGCCACTTTGAGGTCTGCTATGAAGTGCCTTACCTGGAAGGTTAAGAAGGGTTTCATTTTCAACTGGAGAAGAAATCCTTCTGCCATTTGCCTTAAAAAGCAATGCATCTACCTGTCTGTCTATCTGAACTAAATATGTTTCAATCATATATGATTAATACTGACATTGATATGAAGTTAGATAGACATTTTAAAAAAAGGTTCTTATATACCCGACAGTGGAATATCAACTAAGACATTATGCCCTTATGTCTGCCTTTGTGTTCCCCCAGTCAGAATGGCCAAGAAAATTTGCTGTAAGCTGAAATTAGTAGGACAAAATAAAAGATAAACAGAATGGGCTAAAGTACATTGGGACTGGCATGCAAACAAATGAACTGTGGGTAACAGAGTAACTGTGCAATGATCTGAGTCGTTTTTAAATATTACAGATGTAGAACTTGCTATAATACAGAAGTTGGTTCTATGTATGAGAGCTAAATCCACAGAGATCTCATTTCAGCTCCTATGAAATTTATTTTAGCTAAGTCTACTGCCAAATCTTCCACCAGCAAGGGGGTGTCTAAAGGCAATTTCCCTCCTGATGTTCTGTCTAAATAATTCCCACAAATTAGGTTGAGATCTTCCTAGCAGTAGCAGCTCTGACAAGTACCTCTACTAAAAGTTTCTGACTAAAGCCAATTGTTTTGATTTTCATTTCTGGTCTGCCACCTGGATTGCCAAATGGCAAAGGCCTATTTTACCTCCAAAATTTAGAGTCTACTGTGTATTGGGCTCACCATCTGGAAACATGCCCAGAACTTACTACAATAGATAGATACATGGAACACCCATGTATGGGGGAAGTTTGCTAGCTTGGACAGCCACATCCTAGAACAGTGGTCCCCAACCTGTTTTGTACCGGGGACCAGTTTCAAGCACAAACACTTTTTCAAGGACTGGGGGGGGGGGAGAATCCGAGTTTGGTGGTTTGCTTGCAGACATTTCATTACCTCACTAGGTAACATCTGATGTTGTTACCTAGTCGGGTAATAAAACATCTGCCAGCAAACCACCAAGTTCAAGCGCCTCGGCCCTGCCTCCCTCAGCCCCATCCCTCAGGTGTCTCCCTTCCTCCTTCAGGTGTCTGCCTCGTTCTTCTCTCAGTCGCTCTCTCGCTGCTCCACCAGCCCAGGAAGAAACTGCTTCAAAGAAGCCGGGGGTGGTGGTGGTGGCTTTTCCTGTCACCGCAGCTCCTCCGAAGTGGCCATTTACCCCCACCCCCACCCCGCCCGCCTGCGTGCGGTTCAATCCACAGTGCTCCGTTCTGCCTGCCTGCCTGCCTGCCTTCTTCGTTTCGGAGCAGCTTCGGCTGATAAAAAGAGGCGAATAGTTATTATTCTCACCAGAAACGAAGGCAGGCAGGCAGGCAGGCAGAACGGAGCACTGTGGATTGAACCGCACGCGGGCGGGCGGGGTGGGGGTGAACGGGCGCTTCGGAGGAGCTGCGGAGACAGGAAAAGCCACCACCACCCCCCCCGGCTTCTTTGAAGCAGTTTCTTCCTGGGCTGGTGGAGCAGCGAGAGAGCGACTGAGAGAGGAACGAGGAGGGAGGAAACCGAAGCTGCTGAGCCAGAGAGCAGGACAGGCTTTGGTTGCTTCCTCCCTCCCCTTCTCTCATTTGTGTCCTTGATCCCTGATCCCAGCAGCATTCACCGAAGGCGAAGAAAGCCGCCATTTTTTTATTTTATTTTCTTTGCGGCCCGGTACAGAGTGCTCCACGGACCGGTACCGGTCCGCGGCCCGGTGGTTGAGGACCCCTGTCCTAGAACACTGTTCTCTAATGGCAACCCTTCTACATAGCCAAGGGAACTATGAATATTATAGAATCAAACTGGTAGTGAAATGCTAATCATGTTCAGCTTCTAGTTAGTTGTTTATTCAGTACCAAAAAGGATAAAAACAAACCTGAAATATAATTGGCCTCTAGGTAACATAGTTTTTGGTTGCCAAACCTAGGTTTACACTAGAGAAGGGAGTTGCTGCATTGCATCTTCTCTATATATCTTTGCTATCCTTGTATTAGCATAAGTTACTAGCCTACCCAACCATCCCCCATTGTGGAACAGAAAGAAGGAAATCCTGCCAGACTTAACGAAACCATCCATTCAGTTCATAGCAGGCAGAGGAGTAACTAAAGCTGTCTCTAGCAGCTGTCTTGTAGCTTGTGAAATGAGAATTTCACATATCATAGCTTTGTGCTCTGAGTATAAAGACGCCTGATTCCCAGTCTCACTATGAGGTCCTGGGAGAGTGTTTTAGTTTATGAAAATAGTCACTTGCTGTGCACTGGATTACTAAACCTAGTCCTGAGTGCTGGAGCCCATATCTAACTTACAAACCTATCCCATCTTGGCCAAGTTTTACTATCTGAATTATGATATCAGTAAGATGTGACCAATTCCAGTGTTTTGGAACATCTGCAATCAATAACAAGGATCACAGAGAAGGAATAAGAATCATCATTCAGACAACATTATCTAATCTGAAAAAATATAAAGTTTGCTCTCCTACTAGTTTAAAATGCCTAAATATTTTCCAATCCTATATTTACATACAACTGTGAGCAACTAGGAGCTCATAAATTAATGTTGTGGGTTTGCTGATGATGCAGTTGTATGAACAAAAATATTATATCTTGCTTCCAGTATTACATGAATGCTGGCTTCTAAGCTGGGGTTTAAATATTTTCAGTTGGGTAATTAACAGCATATATGAGGGAAATGATAATAATTAGGGGACTGGAAGTTTAAACATTTGAAGAATGGTAACAAGAATTGGATATGTCTAATTTAATGAAAAAAAGAACTATGGGTGACATGATAACAGAATTCCAATATCTAAGGAGATGCCACAAAGAAGAGGGAGTCAACCTATTTTCCAAGTTGTCAGTGCTCCAATACTGGAGATTTTTAAGAAGAGAATGGACAACAATTTGTCTGAAGTGGTTTAGGGTCTCCTGCTCAAACAGAGGGTTGGATTAGAAGACCTCCAAGGTCTCTTCTAACTCTGTTATTCTATTAATCTAATGGACTGAAGAATTTGGGAGTAGCCAGACATGTGGGTGATAGCTTTATTGTATTGTGATTTAATGTCCTTAGGTTTTAAGATAACCTAGGCCATTGATGATAGGGGATACCAGTACTTAACAATTATTGTATTTATTAGATAGGAAAACAAACTATTACTTGCAAATTGGGAAGATGTTGGGTGTAAGAAATTTATTTTATATTTCTTAGCAATAAAATATGCTATTGAAAATGAATGAATAGTTGGCATAGCTATCATAACTGAAAAGCATGGATATATTTAAAGTCTAGCCTTTGTTAAACTGCTTGTTTAGTGAATTTCAATTACTTATATAATATATAAACAGAGTTTTTCTTTTCTTTATCTATATCTATAGCAGCTCTAGTATCTGCAGGTTAGCTGTGACCTGCTGGTAACTCATAAAATATTTAGAGTTCCCGTTATTTTTCAAAGAGAGATGGGGGTAGAATCTTAGGAGAGAAGTTAGATGTTTCTTTGTCCCAAGGAATTTTGTGGGCAAGGAAATCTGAAAGCAGTAAGGAAGACAGTAGATACAGTTTTTTCCAACTGCATCTGGGATTCAGCTTCAATACTGAAGAAGCTGTGGCAGAACTTAATCTAGCATGGTAGAGTTGGCATGAAAAGGCAGGCTGACAAGTGAGGGATCTTTTGTATATTTTCAGGGCTGCTTTGCTCTCTTTGCTCCCATGCCCTGCAATCCTATTCTATTTGCTCACTAAATGATGTCTAATGTGGGCATGCAGATTTATGTTTCATGTTACTGGTAGCAGCTAACTTAGTCTCTCAGCAACATATTTTGTAACCTTTATTAAAATAAAAATCTTTTACGCTTTCTGGAGTTTTACCCTGAGCATCACATATTTCCAAATCATTTGGCCTTCAGATTCCAGGTCAGAAGATAATATCTTCTCATTCATGAATGGGTGGTAAGAATTTAATTGTTTTTAGGATGGCAACTAACTTGTACCCTCCTTGCTACAATTGCTAATTAGTTATTTTGCTATTTCTATTCCATTAGAAGGAAGGAAGGAAATGTTTATATGCATGCTTCTATGTAGGAAAGAGTGATTTCTTGTTGAAAGAAAAAAATGGTTGTATATACAAATGAGAAATTTCCCTAATGCCATCACTCTGCTAAACAAATAATTCCCTCAACACTGTCCAACTATTTACAAACTTACTATTAATCTTCTCATCACTCCTTATCACCCATCCCTTCCCACTTGTGACTGTATGGCTGCAACTTTGTCTCTTGTATCCTTACAATTTATATGGACTGTTTCCTGATATGATTTGATTGCTTTATTGTACCCTGTGACTATTATTAAGTGTTGTACCTGATGATTCTTGACTCTTAATGAATGTATATTTTCTTTTATGTACACTGAAAGCATTTGCACCAAGACAAATTCCTTGTGTGTCCAATCACACTTGGCCAATAAAACAATTCTAATTCTAATTCTAAATCAATTAATTTTATATGGGCTACTTTATTTTTCAAGTAAATAATTGGCTGTAGAAATAGTTGTAATTATTCCCATTAGCCTTCTAAATGGAAAAAAAAAATCTTGGTTCCTTTATATTCATATTTGCACATGCACAATCTTGTGTGTATTCACATGTGGTCAAAAGCCTGCTCAGATATTCTTTTAATAAGAATAGGCAGTGTTGAGTTTGCTCTTTCAATACATATTCAAAGCTCATAAGCAGTAGGAAAGAGTTAATTCAACATGCATATTTAACTTTAGCATTAAAATTCCAAAGACCCACCGTGTTTATGTTATTTATACAAGCAAAGAGAAATTCATGGATAATATTTCACTTTAGAGAGAGAAAGCAAAAAAAAAAAAAAAAGCCTCTCTCTTTCTCCCTGTCTCTGTGCCTTTGTGCAAAAAAATCTACATCTATACATACCTACATCGGATTGGAAAAATTAACTTCAAATTGGGTTAACAAATGAAATGTATTGCCAAATATATTTCAATATATTCTGTCCAAATATTAAGTAAAGATGTTGGGAGATGTTGATGCAAATAAGATCCATGTTCCGGAGTGGCACGGATTCCTACGGTATAATGAAAGTAGGGCACATGGATATTTTAGGAGACATTATGTCAGGGCTGCTTTATTAACTGTATGGGAGAAAATAAGGGAATATCATTATATGAAAACACCAGTCTGGTTATCAACAATAGAGGCATTTTCATATCCAAATGTTTTTTTAAATGAAACATATTAGATATGAGGAAATTTTAAATGAAAAGGGTAAACTCAAAACAAAGCAAGAATTAGAAGAACAAGGGATAAATTTAGATTGGTATTCATATTTGCAAATACATTCAAGGTATGAAAAAGATACTAAGATTGCTGGGTTTTATAAAGAACTGACTGAATTAGATAAAATTTTAACAGGCACTGAAGAGAAAATGATTAAAAAATTATATGGTTATTTAATAGGAGTGAAAACTAGAAAAGTAAGTTAAAGAAACAATGATTGCATGGGGGAAATTTTTTGGATATGGGATAGATCTGGATAAATGGCAGAAAATATGGATTAGAAATTATAAAATAACCATGTCAACGGCCTATAAAAATAATTTGTATAAGATGTTTTACAAGTGGCATTTACCCCCAGCAAGATGTTCAAAGATAAATCGGCGAAGTGTTGGAAATGTCACCAGATGCCTGGATCTTATTACCATGTGTGATGGACATGTATTGATGCTAAAAGATATTGGACTAAAATACACACGTGGTTGGAAAAAATGATAAAACAACATATAGATTTAAAACCAGAGATATTTTAAATGGGAATAACAGAGAGATAACATATGATTATTAATGTATTAAAAGCAGCTAGAATTGTATTTGCACAAAATTGGAAAAATAAGAAAATTCTGACAGAGGAGGAAACAATTAAGAAAATAATGGAATGTGTGGAAATGAGTAGATTAACAATGGCAATCAAAGAACAGGAAGAAAAAGAGTATTATAAGATTTGGAATTTATTTTATGAATGGTTAGACAGAAGAATAAGAAAGTGAAATATGTGGTAATAGCAATAACATCTTATAACAGACTGATTTTGAAAGAATAAGAGAATGAATATAACTTAGTAAGGATGGATTATATTTTTGAAAGATAAGAACTATAATGTTAATGATAATATAATAATCAAACAATATGATATAAAATGTTGATTAGAATGGTTATAAATATAATTAAATAAGAAATGTATGATAATATCATGTGCACAAGATATATGTTCCCAACCGGCACACTGTAGAATTGGAAGATTATTATTTATTTGTTATTTTTGTTTTTTAAAAATAATTTTTTTAAATTAAAAATTAAACAAAAATCCATGTTCCGTTGTGGCAATAAAAGGAAGGATCTCAGTCTATTGGATGATAGATGGTGAAAAATTATCACTGAAATACAACTTTCTTGGCAACTATGACAGCATTCATGTTACATTTTAAAAATAATTTAGAAGTATATGAAGATTTGTAAATGTTAATAGGTTTTCTAGTACAATGTTAATGCAGAATAGAATAACATTGGACACAAATAAGATTCTGTAGAACATGCCAACCTTATAACTTTATCTCCCACCAAGTCATTTCATAGGGTTGTTGTGGTGAAGAAAATAGGAATAAAAAGGGAATATTAGGTATGCTGCTTTGAGTTATTTCTAAAAATAATAAAGATGGGATATATAAAAAGTATTCAGTATCAATAGTCAAAAATCGGAGTCCCTAAGAGTCCAGTGACCAGACATTAGAGCAGAGATGGGCAGTTGGAATTCAGAACCAATTAAAATATCAGGATCACTTTTCCTGAGAGTCTCCCCCATCTCTCTCTCTCTATCATCACCCCTGCATCAGCTTGCCTTGCCCTTTGGCACCCCTTCCTCAAATCAAAGGGCCTATATCACACTTGGATGGCAAACCATTCAAGCAGCTGATTAATCTGATTCTCTGGGATGTTTTTATGTATTGCTTAACAAACTCTATTTCCAGACAAGCAACTTCCCCAGTCCCATCTTCATCTGTACACATACTGTACCATATCATTTCCCCACCACCACCCCAATACACATTCACTGGGGCAGCTGGATGTACTCGATTGAACACTTAAGATCTCTGTCATTGCCACTGACATGTTACCTAATCTTCTACAGTTGAGTGGCAGCACCTTCATTGGCATCATAGGCTGCTGAACATCTGATCAGAAGTGCCGTTGCCTTCATAACTCCATTGCCAGCTCATAAGATGACCCAGTCAGCCATATAGTCCAGCATGGGTTTTGTTCAAACAGGCAGATGAACATCTCATCCTCCATGGTCACCCAAAGGTCACTCCTGAAGTTGGCTACCCTGAGAGTTATGTGCTACTTTACTTCCCTAAAGTACAGAATGGTATAAAATCCATCCAATTTGCCTGGGTAATCCTATGTCTGTAGCTAATGTATTTTAAACACAGTACTTATTTAAAAAGGGCAGGATAATAAAATGTGATTTATTGATTCAATTTCCCTGGATCCACAGAGGAAAGTTCTTTTGTCCAGGAGAATTTTACAGTATTTATTTTTTTGAAAAAGCAGATGGGAGAGCAATATATCTAGATTTAAAAAAAATTATAGTCTGGGAAAGGTGAATGCTGCTAAATAGTATGCTGTTTTTCAGGTAAAATGTTTAGCCCAAGCTTATTCAATGATATCCTATGCACTTAGTGTTCTGAATCTTTGATTCTTTGCAGGACAACCTAATTACCTTGGTAAACTTAAGTAAGGAACCTAAACCCATAAAATAGCAACTGTTTATCCATTTCGACTTTCTCCCTTGATAGATATATTTCAAAACAAATGGGACTTAATCCAAGGAACAAAACTTGGATCATTATTATTATTTATTGATTGTACAATCAATGAGAAAACTGATCCTAAGCTACTAACTGTCTGTCTCCAAGCTTTCCTCTCAGTCCTTAGCATAGCATAGCACAGCATATACATATACTTATACAAAGCATATGCAAAGCATATACAACACAGTATCAACAGTAGAGACCTTAAAATTTCTAGGTTCTACTATATCACATGACCTAAAATGGACATCTAACACAATACTGCTACCCTACAAAAAGATCTTGACTATGTATCAGAATGGTCAAACAAATGGCAACTTCAAATCTCAACAAATAAATGCTCTGTCTTACATATTGGCAAAAAAAAATCAGAAAATAAAATACAAGCTGAATAGTCAAGATCTTGTTGATGACCCAAGCTCTGTAAAGGACCTTGGAATACTCACCTCTAATGATCTAAGTGCTAGAGCCCACTGCAACTACATAGCCAAAAAGGCATTAAGAGTTGTTAACCTAATCCTACGTAGCTTTTTCTCTGGTAATATCACACTACTAACCAGAGCATACAAAACATTTGCTAGACCAATACTCGAATACAGTTCATCAGTCTGGAACCCACATTACGTATCTGATATTAGCACAATTGAGAAAGTCCAGAAATATTTCACAAGAAGAGTTCTCCACTCCTCTACTCGTTGTAGAATACCTTATGCCACCAGACTTGAAATTCTAGAACTAGAAAACCTTGAATTACGCCGTCTTCGGTCTGATTTAAGCATGGTATATAAAATCATACATTGCAATGTCCTACCTGTCAATGAATACTTCAGCTTCAACCATAACAACACAAGAGCACACAATAGATACAAACTCAAAGTTAACCGCACCAAACTTGATTGCAGGAAATACGACTTCAGCAATAGAGTGGTCAATGTCTGGAATACTCTACCCGACTCTGTAGTTTCTTCCCCAAACCCCAAAAACTTTAACCTTAGACTGTCTACTATTGACCTCACCCCTTTCCTAAGAGGTCTGTAGGGGGCGTGCATAAGTGCACCAACGTGCCTACCGTCCCTGTCCTATTGTTTCTCTTATTCTTCTTTTATTTTTCTTATATGTACCCATTTCATGTATTCACAACTATGTATACACTTATACTTATTATCTTGTAAACAATTGGCAAATCAAATAAAATAAATAAATAAATAAATAAATAAAATAAACAACAAAGAATGTTCTTTCTGCGCCAACTTAGAAAGCTTAAACTGCCCAAGGAGCTGCTGATACAGTTCTACAGAGGAATTATTGAGTCTGTCATCTGCACCTCTATAACTGTCTGGTTTGGTTCTGCAGCCCAACAAGACAGAAACAGACTTCAGAGAGTAATTAAGACTGCAGAAAAAACAGTTACTACCAACCTACCTTTCATTGAGGATCTGTATATTGCATGAGTCAAAAAGAGGGCTGTGAAAATTTTTACAGACCCCTCACATCCCGGACATAAACTGTTTCAACTCCTTCCCTCAAAATGATGCTATAGAGCACTGCACACCAGAACAACTAGACACAAGAACAGTTTTTTTCCTGAAAGACATCACTCTGCTAAACAAATAATTCCCTCAACACTGTTCAACTATTACAAAGTCTGCATACTATTACTGTTAATCTTCTCATCACTCCTTATCACCCATCCCCTCCCACTTATGATTGTAGGACTGTAAGTTTGTCACTTGTATCCTTCTGATTTTTATTGACTGTTTCCTAGTATGATTTGATTGCTGATTGTACCCTATGACTATCATTAAGTGTTGTACCTTATGATTGTGTGGGGGCTTGGACTAGATGACCTATAAGGTCCCTTCCAACTCTGATTATCTGTTATTTGTTATCTGTTATCTGATTCTTGACAAATGTATCTTTTCTTTTATGTATTCGGTGAGTATTCACACCAAGACAAATTCCTTGTGTGTCCAATCACACTTCGCCAATAAAGAATTCTATTCCATTCCATTCCATTCCATTCCATTCCATTCCATTCTATTCTATTCTATTCTATTCTATTCTATTCTATTCTATTCTATTCATCTAAAGGGAGAAACAATAGCTTTAAATCTTAGCCTGCACTTCCTAATTTGCCATTTACTTATGTAACAGTCCACTTCTGCCCTAAAAAGAATTTGGACAAGAGGTTTGGACAAGGAATCTTTATTATGTTTTCAGGTTAATGTTTTCCCTGCATTTTGGATTATACTTCTATTAACTCTTATTGACATTAGTTGGAGTACATGAAATGATCACAGCATTATTAGTATCAGCATCAATATGGGAATTTTGAGGCCTGCAAATTGATAGGATAGAAACTGGTTTATCTTTTGGCCAAACAAAAGTTGAGTAGATTGGGGACCATTATGCATCCATCTTAAACTCTGGTCTTTTCTGCTTGGCTTGAAAATTTCCAGACTTGGAATCTATATAGCTTTATCTTTTTCCAAAGGTCATTGACATAACCTTTCCCCCCCCCCCCATCATTTTTTGCCTCTTTAATTTCCTTGCCAGATATTAACACCTATTATCCCACTTCAAACATTAGTTCAATTCCTTGTGATAGTTCCTGAAATATCTATAGTTTTCTGAAATGGATGCTACCCAGCATTGTTAACTTCCCCCAGGAATCCTTTCAAAAATTGCCTTTTTGATGCTTAGGTACTCATATCCTAGTTATATTTCAGTTCAAGTAAATCCCATTTCTTGAAGAGGTTTATTTTGTCCTCAAATGTTCCCCAGTGTCTAACAAAAACCTCCTTCTCCCTGGCACCACATTTGTTCATTCATTGCAACTCTGTCTTCTGCTTATCTAGTTGTCCTTGCACACAAAGCAGGTGACATTGTTTTCTAGAAGGCCTCTCCATATACTGCCTGCTTTTCTAAGCATTTCCAGTCACCTTCATTTCAAGGGAACAGATTGGTTCATAAGAGTCAGAAGCTTATTGCATTGAGCCAAAATTCATGATTAATGACCGATTGACAGACAATAGTACATTTGACACTCTGTGTAATGAACTGAAAAAACATTTCCATGCTAATTTTCTATCTTCAATCTAGTTATTATTATTCTTATTTAAGAGTATAAAAATGCCCTTTATTAATGAATTGATTACATTTTTACATTGCTGACTTCACACATATCTCTGGCTGTTTAGGACAAATTAAATGTCATTAAATCAAAAAACAGTCCCATTCCAAAACAAAACTTGGCATCTAGAATGACTTATTCTTCAACAACCAAAAGCTCTGTGAAGGTGATGCAATGTAGTCTGGATTCCCTGGAGGAAGGGATGCATTCCAGAGAAGTAAGAAGCAGCTCAGTTCGGATAGTTTGTGTGTGAGAAAGGGGATGAAGACAGTCCTCCCTAATAGTTCTCAGAATATATGCTTGTTGTAGTTAGTAGGATGCTTCAGTTTTGTAAGATTCAGTCTATAGGTGTGGAATAATAAAGAAATCTGCTTGGAAGAATCACCATGTGTTTTTGGTTTTGGGAGTTTGACAATAGAAGACTCCATCAATGCTCCCCTCCCCATCTCCCAAATAAAACCTGTAAGGGAAGGCAATATCTGGATTTCCAGGGACAAGTTTCCATAAAATAGAGAATATATTGTTTGCAATAACAATTCAATATTTTGGATTCATAGCAAAACTCATCATTACAATTAGTTTTTGAGGCTTGGTTGTCTTCTTTTTGCTTTCCTTTCTTATTTACTCAAGAGCTTTTGATGAGGACTTCTGTTAAACATTTTTAAAAATTCAAGTGTCAATAGGGCCACTTCTGTCCAACAATTCATCTGTTTATCTGCTCCCCATACATCTTCCCACAGAATTTGTCTTTCCATAATATTTATTTTTAGTATTTTTAGTATTTATTTGATTTGTCAATCGTTTACAAGATACAGGTATAAGAATAAACATAGTTTTGAATATATGAGATAGATACTTATAAGAAAAATAAAAAGAAACAATAGGACAGGGACAGTAGGCACGTTGGTGCGCTTATGCATGCCCCCTACAGACCTCTTAGGAAAGGGGTGAGGTCAATAGTAGACAGTCTAAGGTTAACGTTTTGGGGGTTTGGGGAAGAAACCACAGAGTCAGGTAGAGTATTCCAGACATTGACCACTCTGTTGCTGAAGTCATATTTTCTGCAGTCAAGTTTGGTGCGGTTAACCTTGAGTTTGTATCTATTGTTTGCTCTTGTATTGTTATGATTGAAGCTGAAGTATTCATTTGCAGGTAGGACATTGCAATGTATGATTTTATATACAATATTTAGATCAGACCAGAGGCGGCGTAGTTCTAGGTTTTTTAGGTTTAGAGTTTCAAGTCTGGTGGCATAAGGTATTCTGCAATGAGTAGAGGAGCGGAGAACTCTTCTTGTGAAATATTTCTGGACTTTTTCAATTGTGTTAATATCAGATACATGATATGGGTTCCAGATTGATGAGCTGTATTCAAGTATAGGTTTCGCAAATGTTTTGTATGCTCTAGTTAGTAGTGTGATATTACCAGAGAAGAAGCTACATAGGATTAGGTTAACAACTCTTCATGTCTTTTTGGCTATGTAGTTACAGTGGGCTCTAGCACTTAGATCATTAGAGATGACTACTCCAAGGTCCTTGACAAAGTTTGGATCCTCAACAAGGTCTTGATTATTTAGCTTGTATTTTATTTTCTGATATTTTTTTGCCAATATGTAAGAGAGAGCATTTATTTGCTGAAGTTGTCTGTGGTTCGACTAGGAAATACTGGGCATGATCCATTGCTGTTTACAAATACTGAGCCAAAGAATGTGTTAAAGAGGTTGACTTTAATGGTGTCGTTGTTGCAGTCTTTACCATTTGGTCTTTTCAGGGTGGGATGGACCTTGAGTCTTTTAGTTTGTTGCTTACAAAATTGTAGAAAGCATGGCTGGAATTTGTGCGTAGAAGGTTTTCCTCTTGTTTAATGTGATAACTAGTGCATTCAGGTTTTATCTGGTGGCATAGATTTTTGTATCGGCTTTTGAAGTTGGCAACGCGACCAGATTTGTTTTTTCGCCAAAGTGATCTCTTTTTGGATTGAAGCTTCCTTATTGTTATGGGTAATCTGTTTTTCCTGGTTTGGGGAGTTGTTATTGGTACATATATTTGATGGCTCTTTTGATTTCTAATAAGAATATGTTGTAATGGTCTTCAACAGTATTGCATCCAGTGAATAGAAATTGCCAATCAAGGGAAGAGAGAACATTGATTATAAGATCATAGTTGCCTTTTTTGAAGTTATAATTGGGGATTTTATCATTGTGATTATTTTTGTGTGTGGACATATGTTGAGACAAAAGTCAATCATGTTGTGGTCACTGTTGGGAAAGGGTTCTTTAATTTGTATTCCATAAATTGAATTCAAACTATTG
Organism: Notechis scutatus; assembly: GCF_049901735.1. Lineage (NCBI taxonomy): Eukaryota > Metazoa > Chordata > Lepidosauria > Squamata > Elapidae > Notechis > Notechis scutatus. The sequence continues at coordinate 129,575,944 of NC_142012.1, read as the reverse complement.
CAGAAGATGAGATCGAGGTAGTTGTTAAGCCTAATATTGTTGGTTACTAGTTGTTCCAGTCCCAGATTTGTTACAGCATTGTAGAAGGTTACATGTATGGATTCAGTTGTACATTTGTTTAGGGTCCAGTTAATATGAGGTAGATTGAAGTCACCAAGAAAGATAAAAGCATGTGGGCAGGATGCTGCCCATGTTAGTAGTGTATTTAGCTTGTTTACATGTTCAATGTCATAATCAGGGGCTCTGTAACATAGTAAGAACCAAAATGTGATATTTAAGGACAGTTCACAGATAATGGTCTCAGGAAGAGCAAGCTCTTGGGTAACTTGGATGTTTTTTAAATGTAAGGACTTTTTATAGAAGATAGCAACACCACCTCCTCTACGGATTTCACAATCAGATCGGTAAACATGATAGTCTCTTACTGAGTAATGGAGTCAGGGAGAGATGCATTGAGCCATGTTTTACAGACAAATATGATGTCAAATTTAGCCGTATTTAGTAAGAGGAGAAATTCAGGTATTTTATTTACAAGGCTTCTTGAATTGAGTAGCTTGCATTTAAGTGCAGTTGTGGTTTGAATTGAGGTAATTGGGGGCGTGCGTGCCTAGTCTTGGGTGATGGTGGATTGGTTGAAGTAGGGTTGGATGCTGAGTTGTGGGTTGTATGACTTTCTTTTGATAGAGTCTGCACGGTAATCAATGTATAGGTCCTTCTCTCCATTGTCTAGATGATTTTTGAGTTCTGTGCGTAGTTTACCAGAGCAGGCACATTGCTGTAAGGTTAGGTAAGGATGAGATTGGAGGTTTTTATGGTTGGTGTTGTTTTTGGCAAGTGAATTTATAGTATAAATTAATTTACATTTGCTTAATTCATTTTTGCAAATGACTCTGCAGAAGCGTGAGGCCATAGAGCCATCTCTGTTTTTGAGCTCTAGGCCAATGCGGGAAATGTCAAGTATTTCATCAGGGGAGATGGTTGATGCTTGATAGTCACTGATGATGTTGTGGACAATTGTGATATCATCATTATTATTGATGTCCTCTAGACCAAATAAGATGGCGTTAGGACACTTTCGTTTGCGCTCAACAGCTTCTCTGATGAGGATTGGGATATCATTATTTGTTGGATTTATGTTTTTTTGTGGATTAGGTTGCAGTTATTGGTTTGTAGCTATTGGATGTTCAGGTTTTTGTGTTGTGTCTTCTTCTTTTTTTTTAAGGTTAGCTAATCTTTCATTTAAAGTGTCCAGGGATGCTACTATGGTGTCAAGGGATGATATTCGCATTTCTATGGAGTCAACTCTTTCAAACAGGGCTATATGTTTGTCCAGTTTGGATTTGCATGGTGGGCAGAAAAATGGAAATGCATAATTGGATGTTTCTAGGAATTGAGTCATTTGCTTGGGTAATTCCAGGCAGTCATGATGAGTGTATTTTTCATATAGAGAACATTTGATGGAATTTTCATTAACCTTTAGAGTTACAAAGCATATAAAGCACGTACAGGAGTCTTGTGGTTCATTGGTGGGGATTTTTTTTTTTTAGGTTGTGGTTTGGTATTGGATTTTTTTACTGGCATGGTGGGTTTGTTGAGATAGTTCGTTGATTAAATTGCTTAATAAAACAATTTTGGGTAATCAATATAGCCAATATCACACCAATTAATCGATTACAATAATCTCCCTAGCCAAGTAATTATGCTAAGCAACAATCAGCCTAATTAATGAATTACACTAATTGTTAAATAAACTGTTCAATTAAATTCACTGAATCACTAATTTTACTAATCAATTAAATTACATTAAGCCTGATTTTTTTATATTAATCAGTAATCACACTATTTGCATTAAACACTCTAATCACACTGATCAATTAAAACAATAAATCAATTAAACAATTGAAAAATTAATTATTTTTAGAAATTGTTTATCTAATCATTGATATAGGTATTGAGGTAAAATTAGAAAATGCTTTCTTTAAATCACTGGTTGAATGTTGAAAATCTCTCTTTGGGGGGGGGGAGAACACAGCCTGTTTCTATGGAGATGGCTTGTTTAAAATGTTTGCTGGCTTTGCATTTTGCCATCAAAAAGGCGTGAATCACAGGCCGTTTCTTCCTCTCAAGAAAAGATTAATGACTTTGGAGCTAGCAGGCAGATTGTTTCAATGGAGGCGAAGCAATGCAAGAGATATTTTTTTTTATTGGTTACTTCCTGTTGAAGAACAGAGGAAACCAACTATTTTTCTCTCCCTTTTGCAAGCAGACTTTGATTCAGCAGAGACAAACAGAACAATTCACAGGGAGGCAACAGAAAACTTTTTGTTTTTGTTTTCCCTTGATAAATGGGATTTCTGGCCCCCTCCTAGTCAATTTAAATACACTTTCAAAGTTTGTTGCTTTTAAGAGAAAGAGGCACGTAGATAGTCTTGCACTGGCAATTTGAACAGTTTATATTTTTACTATGTAGACTCAGATTTGTATTGAGCATTTGCTCCTGGCTTCAATATACTTCTGCTTCTGTCACAGAAAATAAAATTGCTTCCAATCTCCACAGGGGTTCAGTTATAACAATACTTCCCTACTTATCAGGAGTCCAAAGTTACTGTCCTTTTAAAGAGGAAGTCCAGATTAGCAATTTGGTGAAGAGGGAAGAGGAAAGGAAGGGTGGTGGTGGTGGGGGAAGCAGTTTGCTTCCCACCCTGGCTGCAAACGTCTGAAGACCAACTCACAGCTCCCGGTGTTCAATGCCCTGCAAGGATGGGATGAATCTCACCATCTCACCACCCTGCAAGGATGATCATAGAGCCCCCAGTACTGGCGAACCCCACCGCCTTACCTTCTAGTAAGGATGGGTCGAATCGCAGATCATTGAGCACTTTTGGATAGAGCACTTTTGAATTTAGCACTTTCCGAGGAATTGCTGGGATCCTGGTATTCTTCAGTAAGTATCTTTTTTTGGGGGGAGTGATGGAAGGAAGATTAGGAGATTCCTCCCAAATCTCTCCCTTTGGGAAACTTCTTCTAGGCTTCCTTCTGTCCTCTTCTGTAGCTTCAGATGATGGAGCTGATCTACCAGAAGCAGAAGGAGCACGAGGAGTGGGAGAAGCGGGAGACCATCGAGCGAGAGAAGCAGCGCCGGAAACCTTAATTCCAGGTTGCTTCTCTCCTTGAGTCCTTTGTGCTTATTAATTCTTCTCTACCAAATTTTGCTCTCTACATGCCTAGTTAACTTTCCTTCATTCTCATTTTTATCAGTTTGCCTGGAATAAATGTTAGGCTTGATTGCCCTATTCTTTCCCAGTTGTCCTTTTGTCCTATGCCTAGATAAGATCCATGGTCAAGTCATTGAAGCTTACCGGGTGCAATGGCCAGTCACTCTCTTCCATCCTAGTCTTCTGAAGAGATTGTTGAAAAGAAAAATTGGAAGCAGAAATTTCTATGGGAAAGCCAGAATATGAATCTAATAAAATTAGTTTTACATTTATATTATGATGGACCTTCAGTTAGATGCTATCAGGACCCAGTGATTTATTATCATATAGTCTCTCAAGATGTCCTAAAACATATTTTCTTGTTGCTTTTTGGCTTATATCTTACAATTCTGTCCTGAATATCAATGCATGGTCAGATAACTGTCCTTTAATTACTACCTTATCATATTTACTATAGATGGTTTAATTCCATCTTCTACATAAAGATATTCAGTGATATGAAGAAAGCTATCATATTTCTTTTTATTTTTAAGTAAAATTACTTTTCAATGTTTTATTTTCATAATTATCTAATGATATGTGCTAGTGGAAGTTCATGTATATTACATATGCCTATTTTCATTTACTACATTAAAGGATAGTGGTCTTATTTTGTTTGCATACACAAGTCATTTTAAATGGCTTGTACTGAGTTCACAGTCTCATTTCCACTGTCCCTTTAAATCTGGATCCTAATGCTTGTGACTAGAAATTTCTGTTTGTACACTGATTTAGGGCTATAGTTGAAATAAAATTAGAAATGCTAATTACTGTAATTAGACTTCTTCAGTCTCCTTATGAATTTCACAGGCCTTATCATTTACAGGACAGAAGAAAGGTTTTCTCAAGAGAGATGGAATTAACTGGTATGGTAATAAAATCCTTAGCTTATTAGCAGGTGAGGCAGAGATGTGCTAACATAGCATCTCTGTCACTGCCCGAACTGTACAGGTGGCATAAATAAGAGAATGTTGAAATTCTAATGTACTGTAGGTTGCTGCACTATTAAACCTCGGGTATCAAATAAGTGACAATGCATGTTTTTCTTGGCCATATTGGTTCAAGGCATAACATTCACAATTGGAATTCTATTCATTCTGAGTCCCTGGAATTATTTTTGGTGAAAAGTGATGAAGAAATATATTAAGTAATAATTAGAATGAGAGGGAAAAGTCAGAATACCAAGTTTTACAAATATAATATTTGGAATATACACACATTTTTGTCACTGACTGTAGATATGATATAATCAGGTTTAGCTTTTAGAACTAAAGCAAGTTTCTTAATATAAACACTGAGATAGCATTATTTGAGCATTACAGATGCCTGAAAAGCATATTAAGAAGCATAATACGCAACATAATTCATGAAAAGATAAAAAAGAATGGAATGCTTTTTTAATTTGGTTAAAGCAACATATTTAATTTTGCATTATATAGTTTACAACCTAAGTATTTTGTTTCACAGGGAGTAAAGTAATCCTATCTATTTTCATTGCTCATTTCTTCATCATTCTTATCATTGGTTCTTTGGATTCTCGAAGTAGATCTAAATAATTTATATCACAAATTACAGCAGAAATCATGATTTAAAAACCTTTATTTTCAAACTATAATTTCTTATTCTAATTTGCCAAATAGCTCCTAATACAAAGTCATACTTCAGGGTTTGTTTGTTTTTTTAAATCCCTGAAACTGTGGCTTGTTCCACTAATCATGTAGGAGGTGAACGATCAGAGTGGTTGTGAGAATCAAGTCAGCCTAGATCTCCAGCTCTGTTGCAGAGGAGAACATTTGGTTTTTTATTATTTTGCTATTTGAGAACCCATTTTAAAGATTTACATGCAGAAAAATTGGGTGGATATGTTCTACTAAACAGAAATTGTCAAACAAATTTTCAAGGTCACAATGTTCCCTTAAAAGTGACAGTAGACTGGATCCTAAAATTTATCAGAGCTTCTTTATGATATTCTCTCTTGGGGTTTAACTGAAGCATAAGAATTCAGGGAGGCAGTCAATCTGCAAAGATATCTATACAATAAAAGGCAGATCATTCATGTACCCTGATTTAAAAACACAATATAGAAATCATAGAAATTTCCTTGAATTTCTTTTTCTTTGAAAGAATGTTTATTGAAAATTCCATTCTATCAAATTGAAATGTAAAAAGAATTTCTCTGCAAGGCACTAAAAGAAAAGTCTTAATCTTGAGTCAATCCTTTTCTAACTTTTTGCTGTAGCACTTAGACACACTTCTTTTTGGGGGGAAGACTAAAAGAAATTGTGAACATTTATAGGCACCAGAAAAAAATGAAAACATTGATGCAGGCCAAGGTTATCAACTGAGCAGATAAAATTTTAGCTGAGTCCAACTACCTTTGATAAAGTTCTGAGGCATGTAACCTGAGGCACAAATTATAAATCCATTTTTACTGACGGTATTTTTATGTGAATATGTGTAACTGTGGTAGAATAAATAAATGACATTTCTACTTACGTGTTTTGTTTCTGTTTAAGAAGGCTGTAGTTCCATAACCCTCACGTTGGAAATAAGTTTTTCTGAAATCAGCTATACTCATATCTGAATAGGCACCGGTAATCTATCTAAACTTCCTATAGAAAAGTAAAAGTGCTTCCAGAGATAGATTTTTATTTGCAAAAAATAAGGAGCATGAGAGAATTTGCTGCAATGTTGTTTGTATGGTTGAGTTTATTGCTTAATTCTCTGTAAGAAAGCTGAACTCTTATGCACGCTTACCAGCAAATAAACTGCACTGAATCTAGTCAGAGTAATTTCTAAATAAGCATATAGAACAGATTTTTTAATTCATGCCCTTGGTCATTTATAAGGTACCACGCAGAAGGAACTATATGCAATTGATATGCAAGGAAGTGATATTTACAAGCCATGCCCTTGATTACTCCTAGATAGGCATACAGAGAAAAAATACTGATGTTTTCACTTATTTTAGACATTCCAGCATTCTGGGAAAGCACTGTTTATAGTTTAATTCCAGTTTAATTTGACCTCCTTAAAATTGGAATTACAGTGTTGATATGAACACAATAGAAGTAAATATAATAAAACATTCATTTGATAACTTGTTTGGTCTATATAAGACGATCACTAGGGTTTTAGAGAGATGAGAGAGAGAGAGAGAGAGAGACAGACAGACAGAAAGACAGACAGAGACAGAGACAAAGAGACACACAGAGAGAGACAGAGAGACAAAGAGAGAGACACAGAGAGAGAGACACAGAGAGAGAGAGACAGACAGACAGACACAGAGAGACAGAGAGAGACAGAGACAGAGGGAGAGAGGGAGAAAGAAAGAGAAAGGGAGGGGACAGAGAGAAGAGAAGAGAAGAGAAGAGAAGAGAAGAGAAGAGAAGAGAAGAGAAGAGAAGAGAAGAGAAGAGAAGAGAAGAGAGAGACACAGGGGGACTCTTTCTATCCCAGAGGGCATGAACATTATTTGGCTTCAACAGAGGTAATCCTTTGTGGTATGTGACAGAATGAAGAACTTCATGACCACCCATATAACTACTGCAGCCACAATGCAGTTAGACCATTCTAAATTCTCTCCTTATTATGGGTTCTTCCTTTAGACAGCCATGTATATTGTCTCAGTTGTGAAACACACAATTAACATTCTGCTTTTTACAGCTTTTCCACTGCTTTATATTTTACAACTGGTACTGTGTTTGGATACATTATAGCAGCAATCAGTCAAAAGACAGTTTGGCAGCCATGCTAAAAAGATAAATTCTCTGAACATGCTTAGTGTTGTACTATAAAATCCTGGCATCTGTATGTTACAGAAATAACTTTTTTAAAGAAAAAAGTTCCTATATGTTAAAGACAACTACAAACAGCATTCCATAATATAAAGACCTAATATTTTTTAAATAAAACTCATAAAATGAACATCTTTAACCATAAACAGATTTGCCTTCAACTAATTATAAAAAGTTTACTGTTAAAAAAATGATTTTTAACACAGCTTGTGAGTTCTGGCATGCTAATTCCAGTCCAGATGTTGACACTGAACCTATTTGCTGTCCCATCGTCTTCTGTTGTTCTGAGGCGGAATGGGACAATTCACCATGGCCAATTCATAACCGTCAACTGTCTGTGGGACAACTTGCCATGGGACAATTTAACAATTCAATTATTTGAAATAAATAAAAAGATATTTTAATTTTTGTCATGTATATTTCATTCTGTCCCTCCTTTGGTATCCTTTCTTTAATGATTCTATGCCACCATTTCTCTGAAGTTAGTGTAATTCTTGTCCTGCCGCAGGTTGTCCCATGGCAAATTGGCTGTGGCAAGTTGTCCCACAGTGAATTGGCCATGGCACTTCAGCTGTGATGAGTTAGCTGTGGCAAATTGTCATAGACCCATTATGAGGTGGGACTCTGTGAAGTTCCAGACCCAGCTGAAACACCACTATGCTGCTAGGGTAGGAGGCAGACTAATTTAGGAAATCACTGCGTGTAGTGTAATTTTGAGCTGGGGTTTATGCTGAAGTCTCATAAAAAATCTAGAATTCCTTGTAAAAATATTGTTATTGAAAAAAACCTCATCCTTTTTGAAAGGTTTATTTCAATGCAATGCAATTGGTGGACTGGATTCATGCAAGAAGTGTCTTGTCTTCCTCACTATTCCTTTTCTTTATGGACTGAAAATACAGACTCATTTAAAAGCAATTAAAAGAAATTTTAAATTCCACTCTGTTTTTTTTTTTTATTCCTGAATTGGAATTACCAACACATGAATTTTATGTTACCTTAGAAGGATTCCTATTATATGTACATAGGAACTAGCGATGGCTCAGAGGCTAAGACGATCAGCTTGTCGATCAGAAAGCTCAGCAGTTCAGCAGTTCGAATCCCTAGCACTGCGTAATGGAGTGAGCTCCTGTTACTTTTCCCAGCTTCTGCCAACCTAGCAGTTTGAAAGCATGTAAACATGCAAGTAGAAAAATAGGGACCACTTTGGTAGGAAGATAACAGCGTTCCATTTGCCTTCGGCATTTAGTCATGCCAGCCACATGACCACAGAGACGTGTTTGGACAGCACTGGCTCTTCGGCTTTGTAACGGAGGTGAGCACCACTCCCTAGAGCTGGGAACAACTAGCACATATGTGTGAGGGGAACTTTATCTTTATAGGAGGTCAATAACTCTATTATTTTGAGCAAAGGTATGTTTTTAAAAAGCAACTAAGTCTAGAGTCAGAGAATATATTTTGCCAACCCATTTTCTTATCAGCACAGACAATGTAGATGAAGAAATCATTTTTTTAACAATCTGAAAAGTGAAGCACTAAAAGAAATAAAAGAAAACTGAAGGCATCTAAATAAAGAGTTTAATGAATGAACAGCTCTTTTAAATTGGGCTTCTTTCTTATGCAATGGATTATTTTTTAACTGTGTGGTAATTTACATGCCAGTCAATTTGCATATATTAACCCAAGCCCCCTCTACCTTTTCCATCTACCTCCTTTCTGAGTCACATCTTATTATAATTCTTTTGGGACCAGACAAATTAAATCTGTTGAGGCTATATTAATTCATCCAAAGTATACTGTGCAGGTTTTTTTAAAATAAATAATCACTGGTAGCATGATGGATTTGTATCTCTGAATGAAATTACTCACTCACTTTACCTTTCTCTTCCAAGCAGCCTGAGAAAGAGCAAGATGACTATGATGAAAAGAATGAGATGGCTTCAGAAGTGCTATTCAACCAGTTCGCACCTATTTGGGCAAACCGGTAGTGGTTATTTGGCATGGGTCGCTGAACCAGTGGCAATCCCTGGCTGGCCACACTCCCAACCCTGTCGCCCAGTCACTCACTTGTGATCGCTCTCCTAGCTTTCCGTTCCCCACATCCTCTTTCTCCCCGGGAAAAGGAAGAAAGGCATGGACACTGCAAGTATCACTTTCCCCATGTGAGTTAAAGTGTCTGGAGTGAGAAAGAGTGCAGTCTGACAGAGGGGGTGGGGGTGAATCGAGCCTTGGAGCACTTTTGCAATGTAAAAGAAATGCATTTTGGAAGCAGGTCCTTTAAAAACTTCTCCAAGGATTCCCCATGGCCAATGCAAGTATTGCTTTCCCCGTGTGAGTTAAAGTGTCTGGATTGAGCAAGAGTGCGGTCAGACAAAGGGGGTGGGGGGTTCCACTCAAGCCTTGGAGAAATTTAAAGGAGCTGCTTCCAAAATGCTTGTCTGTTAAGTGCTGTGTGTGTGTGTGTGTGTGTGTGTGTGTGTGTGTGTGTGTGAGAAAGAAAGAAAGAAAGAAAGAGGAAGAGAGAGAGAGAGAGAGAGAGAAAACTCTGTGCTATTACTTTTAATTGTTCCATTATTTATCATGTGTTAATATTTTACACTGTCCCTACACCTAGAGTGATTTTTCTGCCTTTCTTCTGCCCAGGGCTACCACATATTTTTTAGGGTTTACATGCATTCAATGTCAATAGTCCAGAGCATAAAATACACATGTGTTTAACAAGAGTTGAAAGGGACCTTAGAGGTCTTCTAGTCCAACCCCCAGGTCAGGCAACTGAGGATGCCAAACTCTGAGTAGAAATCCTGGGAAAGGTGTCAGAATAATACTTAGAGGGGACCTTGGGGTGAACCCTATACCATTTCAGGCAAATGGCTGTCCAGTCTTTTCTCAAAAACTTCCAGTGATTGAGCACCCAGAACTTCTGGAGACAGGCAGTTCCACTGGTTAATTGTTCTCACTCTCAGGAAGTTTCTCCTTAGTTTTAGGTTGCTTCTCTCTGTTTAGTTTCCATCCATTGCTTCTTGTTTGCATTCTGCTTCTTTGGAAAATACATTGTCCCCCTTTCTTTGTGGCAGCCCCTTAAAAGCCTGTTGCCTATCACACTTTTGAGTAAAGCATGTGAGCCATTTCCTCCTTTCATGAAAGTACATCTATAGTATGCAGATAATAAAGTCAAAAAAGGTGAACAACATTTTTACAGAACTATAGATAAGTTGAGGCTGGGTGACAAGGAATGGCTGGGAGGAGAGGGGTCAGTTGAGGCACCCCTTGATGTGAGTGACATTGAGTTGGCCATGCCCACCCAGTCACATGACCACCAAGCCATGCCCACCCAGTCACATGACCACCAAGCCACACCCACAGAACCGGTAGTAAAAAAAAATTGAATTCCACCACTGGATGGCTTCCTTTGAGAAAATGCAGGTGGGACGTCAGAGGAGCAGGAAGGGCAAGAGACAGAGCATAGGCTGGATACTTAGGCTGAGTAAGCCTGAGTATGATAAAGGCTGAGTAAGCCTTTATCAGGCAAAAATCCCTATGTTACTTTATCAGATGAATTCATTGACGCAGAATTTGGGAGGGGGAAAAACAACTCAAATACAATGAGAAGAAATTTTTAAAAATGAAAGAAAATGAACTTAATTAATTGCATCATCTTCTAGACATGGGTTCTTTAGATGGACACATCCACAATAGACACATCTCTCTTTGCAGTGTCTTTTCATCTCATTTCAATAAACAATCTCATTGGAAGTTTTCCATAAAATATTTTACTTAGTGTCCTTAATTTTAAGTATTTTTTTCTTGATATAACTTTAGTTTTGAATGCTACTGTTAATGATTAATCACTTTATTGAAGAGTTCTATTAAAAATTTGGGAAAATCATTATTTAAAATTCAAATTTCAGTCTTGAAAGTAGTTCAAAACCATTGAAGCAATACCAATAATCTAATCCTAATGTATCCTGCACCCTGATTCTGCTAATCTTTTTTTTTTAAAGTTTTTCCATCGATTTCTAAAAACTGAAAAAGATATTCTTTATCAAGTCAAAATGTTCTTCTAGATGATACATGAGGCTTCAGGAACCTTCCACAAGATGAAAATACCTTACCCATGGTACCTTAACAACATTTCTTGTTGTTCTCATAGTTAACCACATTTTGTATAATGGTGGTAAAAGATATTTAGCATCAACATTCATTCTTAGATTAATGTCTTTTAAGTGTGAATAAATACAAAGTAAAACAAATCACATACCAGAGCAAAAATAATATTCAGAAACTGGATTTGGACAAGAGGATAAGAATAAGCATTACTGTAATTTAAAAATGGTTGTTATCACCTGGAAAACTAGACAGGTGAGTGTAGCAAAGGCAAATGATATATCTAGTGGTCTATGCTGTGGTATGCAGTAGTTAGAATGCAGTATTGCATTTTGAGTCTCACCTGCTCAAGGTTGACTCAGCCTTCATGATTGATTCAAATTGTTTGTGAGGCCATCCAATGTAATACATTTTCTGATCAGATTCCCCATTTAAGAATCTGAGCTTTCAAGCCTCTTTACCAATAAGCATAAGAATACACTTTGAGTTTGGCCCTGAAGGAGATCCTAAGCTAGAAACAGAAACAAATGGTAAGAATATTTATTGCAGATTGTACACCTTTTTAAACTCTTCATTTTTACAACTAAACTTTTAATGTATATAATCATATAATTAGTTATCATCTCCCTCTTTCTTCATTCTCTGTTTTCCATTTCTCAAATAACACACTGATATTTACTGTACATTTTTTTTTCAAATATCAGGAACTTCATTTAGACTTCACAGGAAAGTTTTTACCTTATGTACCTTTGATCTCTGCTTAATATAAAAATTTCAGATTGTGATAGCTTTATTTCAGGTATATAATACTGTGCAAGTGCTTTTATTTAAAAAATAATGATGTGAAAATACCAGATTTAAGGTATATTTTAACTGAACTCTTGTTTCAAACCAAATTAAGCTTGGCAAGTAATGCAGGTTAAAAAATAATTTAAGAAAAAAGCATATTTTTTATTATGACTATATAAAGCACACTAAAATCAAGAATCTGAATGTGTTAATTTAGGCTATATATGAGGAATGTCTGTGGGCAGAATGAGGGTCACTGAATGTGGCATAACATTTGGTCCAAAGCTATAAACTAATATATTTTTCCACTGAAGTTCCAAGAACAAACTTAAGCTCTGCTAGTAAATTCATTTTCTTGTAGAGAAACTTACACTCTTTAAACTCTTCACTAAAGGAATATTGAAAAGATGGGTCTTTGGGGGCCATTTTTGCTTTAGATGAAAGGACCTATGTATGGATCTTATTTTTACCTTGAGAGAACAATGCATTTTTCTAGCTAAGTGACATTTATTATTGCTCTCATGATTCTTTCAGGAAAGATAAGAAATAAAGAAAAAAGTTGTCTCCTCTATCATTTTTTCTAAAAGTGTGTGTCCATCATATTATGTAATAATTACCACATTTTGAGTATAAGGAGGGAAAGGGAAAAAAGGAAGAAATAATGCTGGTTCCATACTCCAAGCTATGCAGTTATGAATTTTTAGCATCCTTTCCTCAAAATAAAAAGGGCAATTAATTCATAAGGGAAGATAATTGTTAATTGCTGCTTCTCTCCCTGCTGCCTCTTCTCCCCCTGTTTATGTTAAACACTGAGCCTCAACCACAGCTGCTCTCCCTGAATCATAAAAAAGGATTTGTCAGCTTTATCGCCTGCTTGCTTCTTTCCATTCCCTCTCCCATCAGGACATTTGAGGTGGAGATGTTTCTTCTTTATCCCTTTGTCTGTCTATAAAAACAATTCAATCCTGAGCTATAGTGATATAAATAATATTTCCTCACTGAAATATCTTACCTGGGAACTAGTCTTTGATTTTTTAAATATATTTTTCCAGGTAGATGTTCATACTAGAACATTATGAACCATTACATCTTTTCCATCCCTTTTTCACTTAAGTCTCCCTCCCACCTTCTCCCTTTCCCTCCTCTCTCTGCATTTTTGTGTGTCTTGTATGATAAGACATAGAAGTGAGTTACTATAGAAGGAATAGCAGAACCTGAGGACAGAATGAAAATGGGGATCAGCCTTAACTAGTCACAAGCAAACTAAATCCCTCTCCCTCTTGAATGCTGTTGGCCCCTATCTAATGAAAATCAGCTGTTGACCATTACTTGAAAAGATTCCTGTACATTTAGCCTTTAGAAATAAATCCCTTTAAATTGAATCTTCATGTGTGGGTCTTTTGTGCCTGAGAGTTACTGAAAAATGGACAAGTTTTCCAGATGAAAGTGCAGCCTTGGTATTTGGTACGATGAACCCCACACTCATTACATGGTATTACAATTACAAGCAGGTCTTCATTTAGAAGCAGCTCAATATTTCATTGTGCTACTGATGTTATATCCATGGATGGAGGAATGTGGTTTGAGACCAATGAATGCTATTCAAAAATGGTGTTCCTTAAGGAAGACTTTGCATTCATTGGAAATTATTTTTGGCAGTCCCTATTTGCAACTTCCTGGCACACCATCATAGCATGGACTGGCATGTTTAGGTAAAGGAAATTCATAGCAAATAGCACAAGGAGTATTTATGGCTAAGCAGAGTTGCCACCATAGCAACCATACACACACACACACACACACACACACACACACACACACACACACTACCAAACCTAAGGAGGTCATTGATTAGAAAAGAAAGACTAATTATCTGTGTTAATTTATTGGTTAGAATAGCAAATGGAGTTTGTATGGCAAGTCTTTGTGAGATCTCCAGACTTACAATAGTATCTCTGAACTGACAGAAGCAACTGCTCTAATACAGGGGTCCCCAACCACCGGTCCGTGGACCGGTACCGGTCCGTGGAACAAGTCCTACCGGGCTGCTGGTTTGCTGGCGCCGCCATCTTTTTGATGAAAAAGTGCTTCCGGTGAGCTTTTCCAGGTAGAAAGCTCACGGAAGCACTTTTCATCAAAAGATGGCGGCGCCAGCTGATGCCGATACCGGGCGCGGCGCCCAGCTGATGCCGATGCCGGGCCGCGGCGCCCAGCTGATGCCGGTACCGGGCCGCGGCATAAAAAAGGTTGGGGATCACTGCTCTAATAGATCTGTGAATTGTCAGCCCAGAAAAAATCAGCCTCAGATAGGTTTTAAATTGGATTCAGAAAAGTGGAAGTTGGGAAAACTAGTTGCCTGAAAGTGTTCCAGAAAAGGTGGGGGGGGACGGGACTCCACAAACTGAAATGTTTTTGCATTTTTTTACTTCTTCCATAATAAAACTTTATGAACACGATGGGGTAGTTTTAGAGCGTCTCAAATTCTGGGGCCATCTAGTTCTATAGAGTTGGTCCACATATCTGGAAGACATCCAAAATGGGGGAGCTTATTTAAGCAGAATAATCACAACAATAACAACAGCAACAATTTACTGAGACATCTATTTTTATAAATAGAAAAAAGCCTGTAGATGTAATGACTCCACAAAGCATTTACATCTAAAATTGTATATTTTGCAATAAGTTTACACATATATTAACCTCTGTTTATATCTACCCATCTATATAATACTGGGAAATGTTTAGTTCAATTTGAAAATGACAAACATGGGAGTTAATTGAAATGTAACATATTAAAAAATGTTTATAAAATAAAATATAGTGGTCTTACTTCTTTTAACTATCTTGGTTTTGAAATTTGGGGAGGATATAGTGAAATATTATTTCACATTAATTGAAAGTGCCAGTTTTTGGGAAATAACCTAGCACACAGTGAGAAGCATGTTTTATACTATCAGGCCCTGAAATGTATAATATTTACAAAGGGTACATGAAGGATGATACTATTTTCTCTAGTGATTTCTCTCATGTAGTTCAGCGTCTTGTTTCTCTAAATGCTTATAAAATGTCGTACAATACCCCTGGAAAAAAGGTTGGTTATTGAGGTGACTCAGGCCAGACAAACCACACATCTCCCATTAGATTTAACATCTACCCTTTGGTTTTCAACATTTCTTTCTCCAGCTCTCAAAAGAGCTGTACCAGAATTTAATAGTTTCATTTCTAATAAAAGCCAGTTGCAATCCTACACGAACTTGATACTTTTGGGTGCTTTGTGCAACATTAGGGAGGGGGCAGGACTTTGAACTCTACATGCAGAACCAGAGAAGCTAGATTTTCTTCTTTTAAAAAAGCTTTTTTTATCACTGAGCACATAAATCTCAAGAGACTCTTCTTTATTAAAAGGCTTTAAATTATTCCCTATCTAGCTCACAAGAATGCACTTTGCTATGTTGATGAAGAAATGGCATAGTTTTTAGAAGGCACAGCATTGCTTTCTTTTATTAAAGACAGGTTTAGGGTTCATTCCAGCTTGCTTCTCATTCTGGTGAATCAGCTTCAGTAGAGCACAAGAAAAATAAAATATTCATTAATTACTTGGTTGCTTTCATGGACATCCGTCTTCCATAAACCAAGAATTTAAATGCTGAACAGTGTCTCAAACATTCACTAGGAAAAGTGCAAGAACTACACACAACATTGTGTAGTTATACACACACCAGTGTGAAATTACAGGTGCCCGTTCTTCAGCTTGTATTGATCTTCACATGCATCATATTCTTCCCAAGAACCCAGGATGTTGTAACTACTATGATCCATCAAACAATCAACCAGATGTTCAGACTGGATTTGGCATTTTTGTCCACCCATTGAGTCCTTCCCAAGGACTGATGTTGTGACTATGCAACACACACGTTTTCATCAAAGCCACAGTGACCTGAAGGATGGCATTCCTCTTCATCAGAATAAACTCTGTATCATAATTATATGTGCGATCTATGTAAAATACTGTGAGGTGAAACTCTATGCATTAACCATGATTCATGTGATTGAGTTCATACGAATAATTATTAAAAATGGTAATCATGGGTAATGAAGGGTAATGAGGGGAAATCATTATAAATATCGAGTCCCAGGAAACTCGGATTAGATCCAACTTTATTTTGTTTGCTTAGCTATTATCTCGGACTCCTTGCGGAGAAGGAATAAACAATAAGCTTTTGTGTTACAAAATATTGAAGCGAAGAGTGTCTTATTTTCTCCCTGCATTTGTGCCAAACAGTAGCTGAGAGGAAAGTTGGATCTCTTACATCCTATAATATTTTGTTACCTGTGATATTATGGCTGAAGGTACTGCTGTTGATGGAGGTTTTGAGGATGTTTCGGAGGTGGATACTTATTATCTTGTAAACAATTGGCAAATCAAATAAATAAATAAAAATAAATAAATAAATGCTGTTGGAGGGGCTGGCGTGGTGCCTGAGCAGCCCTCAATTCAGTTGGACGATAATGTGGTGTCTTTGGAAAGTGGACAAACAGATAATGCGAGATATGAAGAGGATCCTCAGCCTGTGGTAAGGCCGAAAATCCGGAAGGAACGGAAAGCAGGATTGGAGTTGAGAGACAATATGAGGGGAAAAGTTTCACAAGGGAAACCTCCTACTTTTATGCCGCTGACCTCCGGGACTTTGGAGAAGTGGAGAGAACGACAGATTGCTGATGAAGATGAATGTAGTACTTCTACGACAGGTTTAAATGCTAGTACGTTGGAACTGCTCCATGTCAAGTATGGTGACTTAAGCATTCGTGACTCTACTCCCCTGACCATTTGGGAAAGTCCAGGGAGGGGATTTAGAATGGAAGACACATCTTTCTTTAGTTGAAGTGCTAGAGATAGCAGGGAGATGAGTAGGAGGAAGTCGGAGGGAGCATTTTCTATGGAAGTAATGAATCATTAGGAGATGTAGTAGGAGTATCAGGAACTTGGAAGAAAACCTCTAAACCAGTCCAGGTTCCAGGGTTGAATTTAGGGATGCACAAATGGGGAATAGATAAACAATTCACTCCTGGGGTCCATCAGGCATGTCTGGATATTGGCTCCAAAGAATGGTTTGGGGTGGTCTTCCTCCTATAAACACTTCCTTTGATGGGAACCCTGACAGGTTAGCATTATTTTTAAGCCAAATTGTGAACCACCTAGAATTATATTCAAATTGTTATCCTTCTCAACGGTCTATTATAGTTGCGGTAACTAAAGTGTTAACAGGTGATGCTGCCGATTGGGCTGCAGAGTTGCATAGTGTGCATGCAAAGGAATTGATTGATGTTGGTTTGTTTTTGGATGCACTCAAAGTTCAATTTGAAGATAGGTCAAGGATACATCAATATGAAGAAGCATTAATGTCATTGAAGCAGGATGGGAGGCCTGCTGTGGAGTATGTCAGAGAACTTTGGAAATTAGCAACTAGGTTGCACACCTGGCCAGAAAGACTATTGATTAGAGAATTTAGATTTGGTTTGGATAGAGGATTGAGGCAGGCTTGCCTTTATAGGGGGGTTCCCCAGAAACTGGGGGAATGGTATAAAACAGTTGTGGACTTGGATGTGGGACTGAGGGAGTTCCATCCTACATTTGGAGGGCCCAAAAGACAACCAATAGGAGCAGTAGCACCATGGGGTAAAGTGGGGGAGGAGACTAAAAGGATTGGTAGGGAAATAGGGCCCATGAGGTGTTTCCGATGCCAAGGTCTGGGACATAAGGTCCATCTATCTAACTAGATGATAGAAAACAGGTGGCTCACATTCCTAGCACCGCAAGTAGCAATTTACCAGGTGGTATCATGCCCCGTGGTACGAAACAAGGGACAGTTACATCTGAAAGATCTCAAGGGGTGTCACAAAAAATGAACATGGAAGTAATGACAAATAGATGTGAGAGGAAAACACCTGATGGCAAACAACTACCCAAGGTAGTCTCGGGGTTATGCAATAGTGGAGATGACAGTCCGGATGAGGATGATTTGGTGAGTAATCCTGTGCGACCATTTGTTATACCAGTAGTATTGGAAAATCTAACAAGCAAATTGAGGGGTCAGTATGGAGCATTAATCGACACTGGATGTACTAGATGTTTAATTAGTAAAAAAAGTGGTTGATGAATTAGTTAGCAGTGGAAGAACTGCCCAAACCTATGTGTTTTGAACAAGTGGATGGTTCATTATTAGGTGGGAGTCCTGCTACAATAATGACAATCCCTATCAAACTAGAGATAGGGAGTCATTGGGAGTCTTTATGATTTATTGTCATACCACAGATGAGGGAGGCACTAATTTTAGGTCTAGTATGGTTAGACAAATGGAAGCCCACGATAGGGTGGGAAGACGGTTTTAGGAAGTTACAAGTTGCAGTTGGCCCTATGTTCCCTTCATATGTAAATAATAGGGAAGTTGTAACAGCTATAGATGATTCTGAAGAACTATGTTATCCAGAGGAATATAAAGACCTAGCAGATGTGTTTAGCGAAAAGGACTGTGAAACATTACCACCACACAGAATAACTGATTGCGCAATTGATTTAATTCCTGGAGCAAAGTTTCTAAAACCATGAATGTATGCCATGACTCCAAAAGAGATGGAGGAAATGAGACAATATATAGATAAAAAATTGGCACGTGGATTTATTCAACCCGGGAAATCACATATAGCTGCCTCTGTTTTGTTTCGTGAGAAAAAAGCTGGTGGATTACATCTTTGTGTTGATTTCTGCGGGCTCAATGCTATTTCTTTAGACAATGTGTATCCTTTACCACTGATCAATGATTTGTTAGCAACGTTAGCAACTGGTAGGTATTTTACAAAATTGGACTTACGAGAAGCCTACTATAGAGTTAGAATATGAGGGGGGATCAATGGAAAACTACTTTTAATTTCCCCCTTTTCGGTTTAACGTTATGCCATTTGGGTTGCAAGGGGCACCCGCTGTCTTCATGCAAGTTATAAAAGAAGTATTACAACAACATTTATATCGTGGCGTTCTAGTATATTTAGATGATATTTTAATTTATACCAAAACAATGGAGGAACATGTGACCTTACTGAGGAAAGTTCTGAAAAAATTACTTGATGCCAAATTATATGTGAAACTTTCGAAGTGCGAGTTTCACTGTACGTCGTTGGATTATTTGGGGTACAGAATATCCAATAAAGGAATAGAAATGGATCCCAATAAAGTCAGAGCTGTAGTTGATTGGAAAGAGCCAAAAACATGAAAGCAATTACAAAGTTTTTTTAGGATTTATGAACTTTTACCTGCAGTTTATTCCTAAATTTGTGCAAATTGCTTTACCACTAACAGAATTGTTAAAAACTAAACATCAAGTGCCAAAACCCAGACCTAGTCAACCCATTGTATGGTCACAAGAGTGTCAGCGAGCGTTTGATGACCTGAAAGCTTTATTTGCTCAAGAGCCCATTTTAAAACTTCCTGATACAACTAAAAGTTTTGTAGTACAAGCTGATGCAAGTGATGTGGCTGTGGTGGCTGTCCTCTTACAGTATAACATTGATGGACAATTCCAGCCATGTGCATATACATCACGGAAATTTACAATCACAGAACACAGATGGGCTATTTGGGAAAAGTAGGCTTTCGCCATAAAATGGGCACTTAGTACATGGAGACACCTATTAGAAGGGTTGAAAGAAAAACTCAAAGTTTGGACAGATCATAAAAATTTACAAGCATTACAGAAACCGAGAAAACTATCCCCTAAACAAGTAAGATGGGCTTTGTATTTTAAATGTTTTGATTTCCAGTTGCGATATGTTCCGGGAGGTAAAAACTTCATGGCAGATGCACTATCTAGACTACCTCAATACAATGTGTCTAGAGACAAAGTTATTCAGCCCATGATCTCTGTAGGACCGTCAACCGAACAAATTCAGATGTTGACCCATGAAAGAGATAACCAAAAAGGAATTAGAAGAGGCTACAAAAATGGATGTATGGATAAAAACAAATAATAGTGCCTGTTTACATAAAGATGGATTGTATTGGAGAAGGAATAAAATATATGTTCCATCAAATTGTAGGAAAAAGATATTATCCCAATGTCATGATGTAAGGCAGGCTGGACATTTTGGATTTTTTAAAAAAACTACATTTGGTAAGTCGGCAGTTTTGGTGGCCACATATGAGATCAGACATTGAACAGTACCTTAAAGAATGCCATATTCGTGCTACTATGAAACCTTGAGTAGAAAACCTTTAGGACTATTACAAACTGTATTGGATCCAAACTGGCCATGGCAAGATATAGCCATGGACTTTATTGTGGAGGTGCCCAGCAGTAATGGATATACAATAATCTGGACTATTATAGACTTGTTTTCAAAACAAGCTCACTTTATACCATGTAAAGGATTACCTTCGGCAACAAAATTAGCCAACCTGTTTATAAAACATGTATATAGACTACATGGCACACCTAGGAGGATAATTTCGGATAGAGGTGTGCAATTCACAGCACAATTTTGGAGAGCGTTTGTACGCCTTTTAGGATGCTGTCAAGGTCTTAGGTCTGCATACCATCCCAGCACCAATGGCGCTGCTGAAAGAGCTAATGCGATGATTAAAAGATATTGAAAGCACAGGATATAGCCCATTCCAGATAGTAAATGGGATAGAATTTGTGCCAATCCCAGATTTACAATGTGATGAACAACAACCCATAAATTCTCCAAATGTGGTCGAAAAAAGTTCAGGAAAGTTGGGATAAAGTAAAAGAGACTCAATAAAACAGCACTAGAATATAAACATCAAGCAGACAAGAAAAGGAAAGAGTATAAAGCATTCAAACCTGGAGATCATGTTTACCTATCAACTAAATATATAAAATTACACCTAATTAGTCAAAAATTGGGACCAAAATATATCGGACCTTTCCAAATTATGAAAGTGATAAACCCCGTAACTGTAAAACTTAAATTGCCACCACAGTTACATTGAATACATCCTGTATTTCATGCTAGTTTACTTAAGCCTGTAGAACACATTGATATACCTCAACTTGAGGAATCTGTAATACCTAAAGATGTAACCCATGCTGAAATTGATAAAATTCTAGACTTGTGGATATGTAGAAAAGTGTTACAATACTTAGTGAGATGGAAAGGATATCCTGAAACAGAAGCAACCTGGGTGAAAGTAGCAGATGTGTGTGCAATAGACTGATAAGGCAATTTCATACCAAATATCCCAATAAACCTGGACCACAAGTAGAGACATAATTAGTGATATAATGTATATTGTTTTATAGACTGTTATATAGACTGGTTCCTGGTAAAGGGGGATGCATGTCACGACTACGCAACACACACGTTTGCATTGAAGCCACAGTGACCTGAAGGATGGCATTCCTCTTCATCAGAATAAACTCTGTATCATAATTATATGTGTGGTCTATGTAAAATGCTGTGAGGTGAAACTCTATGCATTAACCACGATTCATGTGATTGAGTTCATATGAATAATTATCATTAAAAATGGTAATCATGGGTAATAAGGGTAATGAGGGGTAATGAGGGGAAATCATTATAAATATCGAGTCTCAGGAAACTCGGGTTAGATCCAACTTTATTTTGTTTCCTTAGCTATTATCTCGGACTCCTTGTGGAGGAAGGAATAAACAATAAGCTTTTGTGTTATGAAATACTGAAGCAAAGAGTGTCTTATTTTTTCCCTGCATTTGTGCCAAAGAGTAGCTGAGACTGAGATAGGCAGATGTGGAAGTTTGATGGTGTTACAGATATCATCTCAAGATCTAAGCTGTTCCAGGTAAAGCCACCTTTTGCAATTGACTGATGGTAAATTTGTCAGTGCTGATGGTATTCATGTGGTGGTTGGTTGTTTTGGAATTGCACTCAAAGCACCTATGACTACTGGTACCACCTTTGCTTTTTTTTTTGTCACAGTTGGTCTATTTCTATTTGCAGGTCTTTGTATTCTGTTACTTTCTCCAGTTCCTTCTATTCTGCTGTCTCCAAATGCTACCATATCCACTCGCCATACTTTTTTGTCTTTCTTATTGATAATCATTACGTCTGGAGTATTATATGGTAAGTGCCTATCTATTTGAAGTCTAGAGTTCCAGAGCACTTTAGCTTCTTCATTTTCTATTATTTTCTCTATCTTATGGTCCAATTCCAATTGAAGGCAAATGGTATTTCTTGCACATCTTCCAATGCACCATTGTTGCTACTTTGTCATGCTGTTATTTGTAGCCAGGCTGTATGATCTTTTTGCAGCATCTAGCCACATAGTCCACTGTGTCTTTAGCTTTTTTGCAGAGGTGGCATTTGCTGCCTGCTATTACTTTCTCAATAATGTTGTTGTATTTCAGTTTGGTGTCTCTAGTATTAGTTCAAGGCAATATACACAGTTCACAAAATGCCAAATTTCCTGCTTCCTTCACAACAAACTCTGTGAGGTGAGTTGGACTAAAAGAAAAGGATTCTCTCAAAGTCATCTTTTTGGTTGTGGTGTTCTCCTCTGCTTTACTACACAGTTTTGGAGAAATCTGTGATTGTCACTGGACACCTATATTTTCTACCAATTTTCTGGGGACACACTCTTCCAATGCCAATAATTTTGATTTTAGCTTTTTATCAACTGCCTACTCTTGCCATAAAAAACTAGGTTATTTTCAATTGGGCTTCAAAAGATCTCACAAAACAGTAATGGACAACAAATAAATAAAGTTACATATCTGAGAGGATGCACATGGAGGGGGGAGAAAACATCAAATATATAAAGGAAGGAATATGAAGAAATAAATATTGAGTTAGAGTGCATAATATTATATACAGCAATACATATGCATATACAATATGTATATTCAGCTGCTGATACAGTTCTACAGAGGAATTATTGAGTCTGTCATCTATACCTCTATAACTGTCTGGTTTGGTTCTGCAACCCAACAGGACAGAAACAGACTTCAGAGGATAATTAGGACTGCAGAAAAAACAATTACTACCCACCTGCCTTCAATCGAGGACCTGTATACTGCATGAGTCAAAAAGAGGGCTGTGAAAATATTTACAGACCCCTCACATCCCAGACATAAATTGTTTCAACTCCTTCCCTCAAAATGATGCTATAGAGCACTGCACACCAAAACAACTAGACACAAGAACAGTTTTTTTTCCTGAAAGACATCACTCTGCTAAACAAATAATTCCCTCAACACTGTTCAACTATTACAAAGTCTGCATACTATTACTGTTAATCTTCTCATCACTCCTTATCACCCATCCCCTCCCACTTGTGATTGTAGGACTGTAACTTTGTCGCTTGTATCCTTATGATTTATATTGACTGTTTCCTAGTATGATTTGATTGCTGATTGTACCCTATCATTATTATCATTAAGTGTTGTATGTTATGATTCTTGATTCTTAGTGAATGTATCTTTTCTTTAATGTATACTGAGAGTATTTACACAAAGACAAATTCCTTGTGTGTCCAATCACACTTGGCCAATAAAGAATTCTATTCTATTCTATTCTATTCTATTCTATTCTATTCTATTCTATTCTATTCTATTCTATTCTATTCTATTCTATTCTATTCTATTATAGATGTATATCTTTGGAACTAAAATATCCCAAAGAAAATGTATCAAAACTGAAAAAGTGAAAAGGTCATCTGGTCTTTTCAATAGAAAAAGATAAGTGGGATAGGTGATGGATAACATAATTAAATTCAGACAGGATGTTTCTGTCTTTTGCATAATGCTAGAAATTGAATCTTTATAGACCACAATGTAGGAAAAAATTGATGGGTGTCTAGAAATGTTCCTTTTACCTCCAATAACAGGTTCAGGTATAAACTATACATAAATCAAAGGTCTTCATTCTAGATTGATTCCTATTACTGGGTTTTTTTTAGTTAAGATTATTATATATTCTTCCATAATTATAAAAATATAGTCCTCCACTGAAAATCATGCAAAGCTGACTTTCAAGTCCAGTAAGAACAATTAATTTCCTGACAGTTAGAAGTTTTATCCAGTGGAACAGGTTGCCTCCAAAAGTTGTGGGTGCTCAGTTACTGGAGGTTTTTAAGAATAGATTAAACAATAACTTATCTGAAATGGTACAGTGTTTTCTGTTTGAGAAAGTTGGCCTGGAAGACCTTCAAGGTCCCTTCCAACTCTGTTATTCTGTTAAGTCTATCATGCTCATGGTGTCTGCTTGACCATAGTGGGAAGCAGTATGTGGAATTAGATGAACTTGTAACTTCCTTCATTATTTCAAACCCACTGGGATTCATTTAACAAAGCTTTATGCTACCTGCACTGATTAAAAACAGCTCTCCAAATTGATATGCTTTCCTTTTTCTCATGCAATCAGAAACTGAACCTGGGGTCTTCTCCTGTATCTATAGCATATCCATGGCACGTACTCTCCTACTGAAAGACAGTCCTAATTCCAGGCTGTCTCTGACTCTGCATTATGACTCATTTTCTTTATAGGTTTTATTCCTCCTTTCTATTTCATCTGGAAAATTAGACTTTTCCATATCACTTCATTGCTTTGCATTAAATGTTTGCTATGGAGGCAAAAAGCCAGTCTCTGAAATGAAGCATAACACATGGTCTCTATTCTTCAGTAACCTACTGCAGGGGCTTCTGTTAATTCTTACTTTTTTTCTGCTAGCAGAGTTTCTGGCTTTTGCCTCTTCTTCTAAATGTCCCCTGTGTAAAAATAACATAATAGGGCTTGACTTGACAAGAGAAGGATACTTGCTGCCAATTAAAACTCTTAATAGTGGGAAAAGGATAGTGAACAAGATACTTCCTTTATAGGAGGAGTTTGTTGTCACCAAACCCTTCATGCTGCTGGAGAGATTAAAGTCAGAGGAGTAGCACATTTCGGATTTAAGATTAAGCTTCTGAATTTTGGAGTACAGAGACAATAATTCATTAGTTTGCTTTCTGAATTCTTTTCATTCTTCCACAGGCACACACTTCAGTGATCTTTCACTCATTTTTATGCCTTTAAGTGTCTTTTTTTTCTTGGAAATTATCAGATGCATTACAAATATAACATTTTCAATATTACTTTCAATGTCATTTTTCTTATCCAGAAAGTGTCCGCTGTGTTAATTCCTTTCACAAAACTACACATCCTTGAACAGAGGAAAGAGTTGTTAAATAGCTTTAAATTTACAGTCTGAGGCTCCCCCTTTTGAGTTTGGGACCCGGACCCAACTTTGGTCCTCCAATGGTGATTACAATACAGTATTCCTCCTCCTTGATCTCCTTCAGGGCTGCTTGGATATGTAATTCAGCAACATCTGGAACGCTGTAGGCTGCATACCCTGCCATAGACCATACATTATATACAGCACCCTTTAATCTGTAGATGTAGCAGTCTTTGACTGCTTTCTTTTTAGCCATTAGATCTTGGTAAGCCTTGTCCTTCTCATGGCCAATGAGGTTATGATCATGATGTCAAAAACATACAATCTCCATTCTGGAATGTCAGGATGGTTGGCATAACTAGTTGGCAGATGGCTTCTCCTGAAAATGCCTTCCTTACTACTGGTAATACATACTTGTGTAAATATGTTTGCTGTTAATTAGTAAGAGAGCTCATTTGGTCTAATGCTTCAGGCACCAGTCTAGAAAACTGGAGATTGGGAGTTCTAGTCTTGCTTTAGTCATGAAAGCTAGCTGGGTGACTTTGGGCCAGACATTCTCTCATAGTCCACCATGTCAGACTTGTCAGATTGACAAGCTGGTCAGTTAATCCCTGTCACAACCAATGATTTTAAAAAATGAATATTTGGGGCGGGGGGTGATTAAAAAAAAGAAGACCTTGCACCTGTGAGAAAAAAATGCTAAAAAACCTCCTGTTAATTAGCAAGTGAACAGAAGTTGCAGAAACTTATGGCATGAGAGACAATGCTACAAAGGCACCTAACAATGAAAGAGGTTGCACAGAATCAAGGATATTCATAGTATTTGCTACCCATTTCTATTTTTGGAGCAATAAAAATGTGAGCCCATATCTAAAAGGGTAGTTGGTATCTAACGTTCCATTTCTATTATGGTTGTCAGAATTGAAGTTTTTGGTATAGACTTTCATGGCTAATATAATGTTGGTAATGTTGAACCTCTGGGTTTAGTGTCTATGACCTACACAGTAGAACTTCATAACTGGTCAAATAAAAAGTTGACAAAGTGAACAAAGCCCCAAATAATGTTAGGCTTGCTACCTCCACGGATAACTAATTAGATTAATGGATCATTATATTCTTCTTCTATATTTATGTCATTATTAGACAACCTATCACATCACTCTTCATTCAACCCAACATTGTCCAGATTCAGAACTGTCTGCATTGCAGCACTGAGTATGTTGTCAACCTCAGAAATTATAGAAAGTCCTTAGGTCATGCAAAGTGCTTCAAAGCCACCTGATTCAATTTGCTGCTTTAAAGGAAGTTCCTGCTTCGATCTGTGAATCTGCTTGGATGGAGTGTTTTGATCAAAGCTTTGTCAAATCAAAGCGCTCCTTCGAAGTTAATATATTATTTATATAGCAAGACCTAGGACTGGGTTTATTGGGAAGTGGGGGAAAGGAATTTAAGATCAGTCTCAATAATTATAGTTAAGTTTCAAACAGCACATTATCAACATTTTAAGAATAGAAAAAAGAGCCGATGAAATAAATTCTCCTTATACTATGTATGTTGAAAAGAGATGACATTAATTCATTGCAAGGGAGATACAACCAAGCAATTTTTTTCCACTTGTAAAGGATATTATTTCAAAGTCCGTTTGAATTTGTAATAGTGTCACCTAATAGATTGATTTTCTTATAAGAAGCCTGAGCAGTATCCTCAGCCTTAAATATTAATTTTGATATTGAAAATTAAGAAACCAATTATTTGGCCGATTCATTAATTACTGGTTACTGGGCAATTTTGCATGGTAAGCACGGAAAGCCTGAGGCAGCTATTAAAACCTGCTCTAATGCTATTAATCTATTTGTGTTTATCATTCAACTTCTTTGCAATTATGACATTTTATTGTACGCAAAAGTGGATTGGAATCAAGCCCATAGCAACCTTTGACTTCCTGGGAATTAGATTTTTATTCTGAAAGATTAAGTTTATTCAAGCTTGTAAAAAGGACTGGGATTCAAGTAAGTCTTTTTATTTATCCATCCCAGTCTTAATCTAAGACGAATCTGAGAGAGAAGAAATGACTACTCATTTCAATGATGAGGAAGTGACATTTTGCACATGCCCAAATTCCCTCTTAGGTCAAGCTGTAAGCATCAGTCCTTGAAAATCTATGGTGTGAACATGTACATTCTGTGCCATCAGGCTGGATCTCCGATATTATGATATAAGCAGTAAGTTCTCAAAGAACATATAGTGTGAGAAGCCAACAATATTATCACTTTAGTCAAATTAAAAAAATATCAAGTTTGTGCACTTCAAGACAATTTTGATCATGGTGACTACTATCTGCAGTTTTCTTGGCAGCATATTTCAGAAGTGGTTGCCTAGGGCTAAATTCACAAATGTTTGCTCCATAGAAATCATGCTCTGTACATTTACTCAGTCAATTAATGAGAAGACTTGAGATGAAAACCAAATATCCTGTCTTCAAACACTTGTGATCTTTCCCAGAGCACGTAATGCCTCAAAGAGTCATATTTTATTAGAAAGAAATACTAATGTTGTCATTTATGTACAGAATATGAAAGAAAATTCTCCGACCGAATATGAAAATATGTTTGTGACATAGATTAAATGAGAACAAGATATGTAGGAAAGTTTCCTTGCAACAGAAGTGCAATCTTTTAACTATTGAGAAAACTGGGTGAGGGAGGGAAGACTAATTGTTTGAAAAATTACTTGGCCCTTTTAATAAACTATTAATTGCAGCATATTTAAAATCTGAATCAATTTACTAAAAATACATGCTTTCTATGCTGCCATCAATGAGAATTTTTGTGTTTTTGTAACCTTTTTTGTAGTATTTTGACAAGTTTGAAGTATTTCTTCCTTTCTAATTACATATCTCAGATTTCAAGCATAAACTGCTAAGCTCTGTGTTTGGGTAGTAGGATGTCTCTTTGTGTATATGTGTGTGGAAGGAGAGAGGGATTAAACTTCACATCAAGGTTATTGAGAATGGATCTCTATCACAATTATTACCCTTATCTACTGCTATTTTTTTTAAAAAAAATCAATGTACCTCACATCCTGAATGTTAATCCAAACACACAGCCTTTCTTTACAGTCTTATGCTCTGATCTGTATGTCTTTCCCATGCTGTTAAGCTTTACTGTACACATTCATTAACTAAGGAGATTCATAATTTTCTCCACATCCCTGGCTGTGTATCCCTCTATTTTGTTCCCTTGGGAAAAAAAAATAAACACCCTTCTATTCTGTGCCAGGCAAATCTTCCTGCTCCCACAGGCATCCCAAGAGGAAAGCAGATCAAACAAAACAATTAATTCAGCAAACAATGCAATTAAGCCATGATCCCAGCATACTTTACAGCCTGAAACAAAACAAATAGCCCTGGCAGCATGGATAAATAACTATCACAGATGGAGGGATTTCACAAGCAACTAACTTTTTTTGCTCAGAGACTTCAAGAACATAAAAACGTGGAGCACATGGCCCTTTTTCCAAATCCTTTCAGTCTTTTGGTGCAGAGTTCGTGAGTTTGCTGAGAGTCACCATATTGGATTCAGATACTCCTGGGAAGCCCTCCCGATCACCAGCTCCAAGGGGATAATTATGCAAGAAAAACACATGCAAAACAACTGTGTTACAGCAACATTTTCCGCATCTTCCCTGGATTGGCCTCTGTCATATTTTGACAGATAGTACAACATGATAAAGCTGTGAAAAAGAAATCCAATTCACATCCAGATAGGTTTGCTTGCTTTTCCAGGAATTTATAGAGGTTCCAGATGCTGGGCAAACGTGAAACATATTTGCTTCTTAGTGGATATACAAAATGTGTGTAAAAGAAATCAGTAAGAATCTTATTGACCAGTGAGGTACATTTGAATGTAATGAATGCATTGTGGGCTCTGTTACAGATTGGTTGCTATTGTAGATGTGGCCAAGCATAAAGTATCTATTTTCCAAAAGACAAAAAGATTTACCAAAGTACAACCCAGAAGTGGAACCAGAATCCCAAGATACAAATCATTCTTGAAACTCCAGTTATCTGCTATCAGCCCTATTTTCAGGAGGTAAAGCAGTGGCACTCTCAGAAATACATAGAGAGTGACAAAAGGCACAGACACTAAATATAAACATACAAAAATATCATGCACACACACAATGACATTCACCATCACACTTGCAAATCATCCTCCTTGCTCCCTTCCAACCTTTGAAGGATACCCTGCATGGTTTGCCAAACTTTCTTACCTTTTTAGACATTTCAGTATCTGTCCTTGACAGCATTACCTTTCCTCAACCCCTCTCCACCCCCCTGGATGGCTGTCTGCATAGTGGGCTTCATCTGTCCATTATGTTTAAAAACAATGTCTGGGAATTTTTGGCAATACAAATGGTGCTTTTCTTTGCAGTAAGTCAGTTTCCCATGCTTCAAAGATACACTAGGGAGCATGAGAAATACCTAAAGACTATCCATGGGCATAGGCATGCTTTAGAGATATGCAGATGGAAGAGAAGGTAGAGGGTTCATTAATTCATTCTAACAAAAGGTGTTACATTGCCTTTGACATTGCTAAGAATAGCTCTTCTCTTTGGCTTTTCCAGATATTGCATATCCACTCCTTTTAATGAATGTCATTTTGGAAATGGAGGAAGTTGGAATGACATTTAAAATAACTTAATATATATTGATAGTCGTTTTTCTTACTGCTGAAAGATTTTGTGCAAATTTTTCAATATCTTTAGTTGCAATACATTGACAAAACTAGCCAATCTACCTGGCAGTGGTTTACTTGTTGTGAAATAAGTTACTCATTGAGTTTCCAGCTTCTATCCCATTTTCTTAACTATTCTAATACATTACGGTAAATAAGAAATACAACCTTTTGTTAGTTCATGATGTTCTTTAGGAGGGGAAATTCAAGTCTGTTTTGGTACTTGGCATATTGTGCACCCTAAGGGCATTAAACAAATTCAAATAGTTACACATTGTACCCTCTGATTGCCAAGGTTGCATTCCTATAAAGAATAGCAACCACTCAATAGCAATAATGCACTGGTAAATTCTCATCTCAAACCAGCAAATACAAGTCAATAGCAGCAACAACTTTAGATTCAGAGGTATTTTGTGCTAAATACCATGCACCATTTTTTTTCCATGGGAAAGTAAACAATCTGGTAATTCAGTTGTTTCCAAATTGTTTTGTGGAAATTCCAAAAGTCTAGGAAACCATACTAAGTATCTGATTGGGAAGATCAGTGATAGACAACTTTCCTAGAAAGACATTTTGCTTTTCCTTATTATTCTTTCTTTGAAATTCAGAGAGAAAGAACATTCACAGGTGCATTTTAAAGTACAAAATCTACTGAAAGATGGCAGTCATGAGTTTCCGTGGATTTGTCAGATTCCCTACCTTAAAAGATGTATCTCCCTAAATAAGATTTATAAACATACATGGATAAAAAGGAGTTCATAATAGTTGCTTTAGTTTTCTCCATGGGTGCAGGTTGATGTGGAATAATTTCTCTGCAAATTGATGGAAAGCCATTGTGATAACCAAGTTTCAATAATATATGCTATCCTGACCACCAACTATGTAAAAATATTTGAAAAATCATGCAGATTTAGATGCTAGATATCATGCATCTGCAGCAACATATTTTAACATTATAGTTATAAAATTTCTCTGCTTTTGCTCAAAAGTTTGTAAAATGAATATTTAAATTAAAATAGGAAAAGGCCCAAAACACAACTGAAATTTTGATAGGTTTTTCTATAAAAATGCATTTATATACTAGATTTATGTATTTACATTTTAAATTTTCATTTATACCCTTATTCTAAAATTAATATAATTATGTGGGCTGATATTACACTGCATTAAAATAGTCCTGATCTGACTGACTGGCTGCCATTATTGAAGACAAACCATCTTTAGCCCGAAGACCTAAAATGTTTAATATTATATAAAACCAATATATCTGCCAAGTATGCTAGATTAATATGTTAGCATTGCTCCTCAGCTCTGCAACAATTTTTGTTCCTACTGTCCAAATAAGAACTTAGTCAATAAATTACTTATCTCTAAAGATCCCACCTATTGGATTTCTTTACTGGAATATGTATTGCATGGTTTTGCCACTTCCTCCCACTTTTATTTTTATTTTTATTTTCTCTTTTGGTTCTCACCTGTCTTTAATTGTCCTTATCTATGACAATTCTCTCAATTATCTGATTTGGCCCTCTGATTTTGTTGCTGCTATTTACATTGAAAATGTGGACTTTGCTGTGCTTGCCTTCTATTCCTTTATATTCTTTTTCTATTATATATTTAATCACATGCAGAAGCTATTTATGAAGGAGTGTAATTTATTATGTGTTCTTAATGTCTTGGAAGACACAGATAATTTATTTAATGAGTAAGGACATGATAATTCACACAAGATGATTCTAGTCAGAAAATTAGTTTCATTAATTTGCTGTAAATTCTTTGCTTTGATTTACTACAGCAGGAGCTCCTATATCCAGTGCAAATTACTGCAAGTGTGTTTGTTATCCTGGAATCAAGAATGTATTTGCCTGTCGTATCTTCCTTCCCTATAAGCATGTGTTTGTTCTGAAATCTCGTATGTTTCTCTTATGAAATCTTTTATGTTCTGAAATCTCTTATGCCCTGTAGTTTTCTGAAAGCAAAAGGGTTACGTGTAACTCCTCTAATCAAAAGGTGTCTTCTATCAGTGACTCTACTGACATAAATATTCTCCCTTCATGTAACTATGTCTGGGTGTAACTTTTCCATTAATCCATTGCCTGATATCAGTCAAAATTTAATCGTAAAAAAATATTTTTGATTCCACCTTTTGATAAAGTGCCTTGTCTTACAATTTCTGTGTGCTACCACTTTGTGTTGGATGCTCCAAGTAGGACTAGAATTATGTTAATGTAAGCAACAGTTTTTCTGCTCAATGCTTTTAATATCAGAAGTATTAAGACTCAAATTAACATGCAAACTACAAGCTCTGAAAAGCTTAATGCCATTCAGGATTATCCCATGCACCTT
This sequence comes from Notechis scutatus, assembly GCF_049901735.1. NCBI lineage: Eukaryota > Metazoa > Chordata > Lepidosauria > Squamata > Elapidae > Notechis > Notechis scutatus. The sequence continues at coordinate 129,543,714 of NC_142012.1, read as the reverse complement.
ACTCGAACTTCTGCCATTACAATGGGCTAAATTGATGAAGTGGGAATGGCTTTTCTCCAACAGTCTAGAATTTCTTTTCGGTTGACTTTTGTTATGCTTTCAAGAAGCTTGAAAACACTGATTTTCAGTGCTATCTTCTGTGAATAGCATACTTAGCTTTATATTTCAAAATACCTTGTAGTATGCAAATTCTTATTGAGAATTTGGAATCAAATCATATTGAAGTGCATTGGAAGATTCTCTGATATCTTTTCAGCAGCTACTAAATCTTTTTATAAATGTATGGAACCAGGGATATGATCCAACAACTGTAACAACCGATTCGGTGAGCACGCACTTTGGGTGCAGGCAGAGGCTTTGCTACTGACATTCTCCTGCAATCCTGCAATCTCCTTGTGTGTTAAACAGCTGACGCATGTCAATCTGCTGTACCCCATGAAGCAGCTGAGCTTGAAAACCAGGAAATAAAGGTCAGAACAGAGCTGGGGCGGGCCCAGCAGCTGATTGTTGGAGCAAACTGGTTCACTCACAGATGATCCCTGGAGCTACCGGTTCAGCCAAACCAGGCTGAACCGGTAGAATATCACCACTGTATGGAACACTATTTTATTGCATGACGCAAAGATGCGATGTCTTGGTCACACGTGTAATTTTTGTTGCTTTGCAGATTGTTCTCATTAATTCTATGGTGGTCTAATAATCAGACACTATTTGTGCATGATGATAATTGTTTTCTATTCTAGGGTCCCAAATTCTATTTAGTTGACATTTCAACCAAAATGTCTACTGCATAGGGTAGACATTTGCTTTTAAGTTTGCTCATGAAATCTTATGACGTTTGCTCCTAAGTATTTCATAAGATTGGAAGAAGATGAGGATCATTTTAAAATTGAAGGAAGAAACATTAATAGTTAGAAATTCTGTTTATATAAAGCACCATAGTGCCTTTATATAGTTCCTATATTAAGGATAGTTATCATGTTCCTTACTGCTCAACTATATAACTGTAAAGGAAATAGGAAACTCTACTTAGAACAAAAGGGCATAGATCCAAATTTGTAAATACTGCCATCTACTGCTGAATACTACTGTAGTTGTTGCATAGAAATACATTCCAACAATGAATTCCAACATTAATAACCTGAGCTATGATGATAACAGTAGTTCAATAGCTGAAAATACAAATGATCTGAAAGCTCTAGTAGTCAAAGTCAAGAATTACAGGAAAAAGTGTAACTAAGTCTTAGAATCAACAATATTGAAGTGGTGGGTAACTTCTAGAATAAATTAGAATAATAAATTCTAATTTAGAATAAATTATCAACAGAACTTGAAGTCAAGAAATAGTTAGCTACAGAGACCTTGGAAAAGATATTTAAATGCACTGCTGGGAAACCTGAAAAACCAGATTGTCCTGAGAAAAATATTTCTATCTGGTTACTGAAAGTTGACACAAATCTGATGGCATACAGTATAATAAATCAATATCATGGGATAATATATTTGGTATTGCATTGGATTATTTCCTGAATAATGCAGAGGTGGACTATATGATCTTTGTCATCCTTTCCAACTCTACACTTCTATAATCCCTCCCTCCTTCCCTTCCCCTTAATAGTAAAAGAATAGTGTCCTTCAGTAGAGCATAATTCTTCCCTTATTCTCTATTGAAAGGCATGGTTCTTTTACTATTAAGAGGAAGAAAGGAAGGAAAAGCATTATAAATAAATTCTGTGGTATATTGAAATTAACATTGCAGTCCTATTCAGATATTTGACTCCTGTTTTATCAAGAATATGACTTAGTCTAATCCCCACCCTCGTATCTGCTAATTCTCTTCTGGAATTGAAATGGAGATTATATGGGAATTACATCCAAAAGCATAATTTAAAATTTATCTGTCTTTTGTTGCACAGCTTCAAAAAACTATTCAGACAACCTGTATATATTCTTAATTTAATAGAGCTCATTGATATTGACACCATTATTTTAAATTTACTAGTATCTCAAGAGTTATGATGCCTGGTACATTTTGAATTTCCCATAATCCTTTGAAGTTATTTTATAATGAAATTTCCAGGACATTAGGTTCCAGGTGCTGATAAAAAGAAATTCAGTATCTAAGGCAGTATAAATGAAATCTCCACATGTAAAAGAAGAACTGACATAGAATTTAGGATTCTCTCTGATTTGCTTAGTCCAATGCTGTACTGAATCTTGGCTCTAATACAAATTCAATTAAAAAGTGATGTTTTGAAAATTAATGGAGAACTTACTCCAGCACACAAGACAAAAAAAGGCAAACTTATAAGGAAGGATGCGCACATGCTAAATAGCAATTTGAGCCTACAGATCACTTGGCCTCCTAGTAACTACTGTCACCACAGCATGCTAATCAATCTGCTTCTTCTCCTTTCTCTTTTTGCGATAAGTTGTCTCTACAGTAATAGAAAGATTTATTTCCCTTTTGCCTCTGTTTCTGAGACCTGATTTCCACATCAGCAGGGATGGATAGCACATTATTTTGACAATATCAATTGTGTTTGCTATTGACTCGACCTAAGGATTTGGGACTGCCGATCTATAACCCTGGAGAGCTAAATTTCTATTTCACTGTGTCCACCACCCTGCCACCCGCTTTAGCAAATTGCTTCCTGCTGGCAGCTAATCTCTACCAGCAAACCCAAACATTTATATGAACTCTGTTTCAGTTGCTCACATCCCCAATGCCTTCTTTGTTCAGAAGTGACAACAGTTGGCAAAGCCCAGTTATATTCATTGCGGTTTCACTGCTCCAGACATAATGAGGTAAAATGAAAACAACTCCTCCTGCCACAGCTATGTGAGCTGGGAACTCATAAAGGCTAAAAAGCTTTTAATTACTAGCTTGTTGCAATTATGCCCAGCCTCCCTGTTTCCCTCCCATAGAGCAGGCAGAGCACTCAGAGATCAAACTGAACTTCAGTTTGCTAAACTTACTGGCGAATACATCTTGAAAATCTGGAGCATTTCTCTTCCCTCAAAGCAGACACCTAGAAAATGTGATCTACTGCTCCAATAACCATATTCTCTGGCCCTTAATGCTGTTGAAAGCAGAGCAAAACTTTCACTTCCAAACTGAAATAGGGTGTATCTTCTTTCTCCCCACTTTTTTTTTTCACATACTCCACTACAGTTTAAGATCTAGATTTGACTATAGCTGTTGTTTCTTCCTTCCCTTCTTCCCAAAGCCAGGGCCTCTCTAATCAGAACAGCAGCCTGCAACCTCTTGTAATTCACTAGCATCAGGTTTCCTATTTGCAAAATAAAATCAAAGGCTGAAATTTTAAATTCAGGTTAGTAGTACAAGAAAACAAGTTTTGCTTCTAGACTTTGGTGGGGAATGATGACGAAAGGAAATTCTAAATTTATATTGACATGCTGTACAGTGGTGCTGTGATTAGAATGCAGTATTGCAGGGTAATTCTACTGACTGTCAGCAGTTCAATTCTCACTGGTTCAAGGTTGATTCAGCCTTCCATACATCCAAAGTTGGTAAAATGACGACCCTGATTGTTGGGGCCAATAGGTTGATTCTGTAAATTTCTTAAAGAAGCTGTAAAGCATTGTGAAACAGTATTTAGCAATAGCAATAGCATTTAGACTTATATACTGCTTTACAGTCCTCTCTAAGCAGTTTACAGAGTTAGCATATTGCTCCCAACAATTTTTGGGTCTTCATGTTACCCACATCGGAAGGATGGAAGACTGAGTCAACCTTGAGCCTGGTGAGATTTGAACTGCCAGATTGCAGCAGCTGGCAGTCAGGAGAAATAGCCTGCAGTACTATGCCACCATGGCTCATTTAAGTCTAAGTGCAATTGCTATTGCTATTGATCTAAGATCTAACTGAGGTAACTTTGACCATCGCATTGTCTCTTCTTATCCATCAGAGTAAGGCAATAATTTTGCTTGTCTGAAACAGCTCTATACCATTTCTTCTCTTTTCCCCCCATAACAGGGAAGTTGTGGTTTTTCCAAGGTAAGGTAATAAATAGTGCTATTAGAGCAGACTACCAAGTTCAGTAACACATATATTTACAGTAAATCAATAAAGGTTCTTTCCTGTTGCTCTCCTTTTTCCTCTTTCAATAGATGCCCTACAAAGAAAGGGTAGGCAACCTTTTGGAACTAGAAACAAGTCAAAAATTTGAGAACATGTGGTGGTCACATTCATAAAATGCTTCCACATGCTAGTCACATCAAACCCATTCACCAGAATGAAAGCTAACTTTCTTGTGCCAGATGCACTCTACTACCCCAGTGGTTTTATTGGAGACATAATGTCTTCTAATAGAGAGACTGGGTTTGGCTTTTTAATATGAAGCTTCCCCTGGAAGAATATTTAAGAAAAGGTACATGAGAAAAGTAACCTTGTTAACTGAAAAAGAGAAAATAGAGATGCCTGATTCAAAAGAAGTGAAGATGAGAAAAAGAAAAATGCGGGTGGGAAGAGAGAGAATGAAAAACTGATGCAGGAAGTCAAAGACAAACAGGTATGTATCAGAAAGGAATATCCAGGAAAAAGCTCTGTTAAAGACCCTTAATAAAAGTAAAACCCTGATAAGATGTAAATATAACAACTTTATACTGCCTTAATAGATGATAAGAAGGATGATAAGAAGGAGAAGACTAGCCTAGACAAGTAAACTTTAAATTCAGCAGCAAGAATAAAAGACAAATCAGAGAAATCAATATTTCTGCATGCATTAGATCATGACCTCCCTTTTAAATAAATCTTAGTGTTATGTCTCACCTGTACCAAAAAGGTGAGAAGTCCAAATTTCCAACTAAACACAAACAAGCAAGCAAGTCCGGTAATTACAGGGTTAAATTCCTTGAGCTGATAAAGTTCTTGGCAGTCTCACACAAGCTGTCTGCCAAGTCCGAAGATAAAGCAGGAACATAAATCACAACCTGTCTTCGCACACAGGATATTCCGAAGCTTCTCTCACTAAGTAACACGTTGTTCCGAACAAGTTCCCAGAGCGAACACACCCACTTTTATTCCCTGTGGGGCATGTCAGTCCCTCATCTCAGTCTCTGATTCGTCCTTTCTTTCTACGTTGCAGCTCACACTTTTGCCTGCGCCATTGCCTCACATCAAGCCAGCATTCCTCAGCTTGATCCTCAGGCAGAGGCTCTGATATGCTCTCCTGGTTATCTGCCGACACCTGAGGCACAATCAGGGAGGAAGGTCTTGCCGAAGAGGAAAGTCCTGGGGAGGAAGGCAACTCCAAATCCTCTAACAAAGCAGGCTCAAACCTCAGAGCCAAATCCTCCTCTTCCTCATTGTCCAAATCTTCGTCCTCTAACAAAGCAGGCTCAAACCTCAAAGCCAAATCCTCCTCTTCCTCATTGTCCAAGTCTTTGTCCTCTAACAAAGCAGGCTCAAACCTCCAAGCCACAACATCTTAGTGTGCAAAGTTGATTTCAATCCTCATTCCTATGCATATTCCTAGAACAACCTTGTAAAATAACTTTGGTTATATTATGGTGCCTTTTTCAAATAAGTTTCATAGCTGATGTTATATTTCATCTTGAATCTTTTATGCTCTAAGAAACACATCACTGTATCAGCTGTAACATACTAGATTTTAATTATAATTATAATGAATAATTTGCAATCCAATATGCCAAAGTCTCCTTATCAAAGAGTCCTAAAGCAATTGCTTTTACTGTTTGTTTAAAAGCAGGCTTAAATCACAGATTTTTAAATATATCAGTCTAAATTATTTTTAGAAAACTCTCTCTTCGTCTTGAATAATTACATATGATCTACCAGTAGATTTCTCTTAGGTGCTTTTGGAATATGGTTTATTGTTGTTTCAATAATAAAAGTACAACATTTAGACAATCTTAAGAAATATCCTAGAAATGGAAATGTTGATTCTGAAAAGACAAGGCAAAGATGCAGCCTGCTGTAAATCTGTTAGTATAGTTTAATCTTACTTTATTTTTGAATCACATCATTACTGAGAAGATATTTCCCTGTGAAAATTTATCTGCAGAACATTTTGCAAGTGTTCTAAACAACATTTTAACAAGAATCTCTTCTTTTGGGAGGCAAAACAAGAATGAAAGTTGGAAGTGAAAAGAGACTAGGAAAAAAATCACCATTCTCTCTTCCTCAAACTTACTTCTCCTACCTTTTTAAAGTTTATCATTCCCTCCCCTCTAAGCTTAATTAAAAAAATAGGTAAAATTTCTTGGCCTTTCAGCTCTGTGGAACATGCAGACAAATAAATTAAAAAGTGGGAGAAGTGGAACTAACCCAATAATCCATGAAAACCTAATTTGCCTTACCAGTGTTGCTGACGCAAGAATGTTCCTTCTCTCTTCCTCATCTCCAGTTCTGGGGCAGTGATTGGAGAAATTGGCTAACAAGATCAGAAAATTTAATTACTGTTATGCTTCCCCTTCTCCAGAAATTGGATGTCACAGTTCCTTGTTGCCTGTGCTAGAGATGTGCTATAACTGATTTTCATAAGGTTGGTCCCTCTTTTCTCAGCATTGCAAATAAGATTTAAAGTGCAGCCTTAGGGTTACAAAGCAGAGGTCAGAGTGACAATTAAAGGGCAATCAGAAGAAACATATGAATTTGACTTCTGTATGTACTATTGTTTGATTTGCTTTGATGTCCATAATTAACTACAATGAAAAAGGAATAGTGGGATCATCCATTCTTTTAAATAAAGCAAGAGTGACACCAACAGTTTTTGTTAACATATTCCTAGGAACTTAAATGTATAAGGATAGAGCAAGGGCCATTCAATCCTTGGCTCCAAAGGTTGTTTAATGTACCCAGTTTGAGCCAAATGGTAACCCGTTCTAATTCATTCTAGATTCTGAACTCCAATTATCTGCTATGGGAAGCATAAAGGGGTAGAACTTTTTTATTTGAAGGAATGAGATAAAATCTGTGGAACAATTAGAGCAGTAAAAATGAAGGTAGGAAGTTAAGTTTCATACTGTTACTCATCAGAAAAGGCTCACCCATGTCATTGCAATGAAGAAACAATTTTAAAGCAACCTTTGTTTACACCTTACTCATGCAGTTGTGGCCCTATCAATATTCATACCCCAAGGAAATAACATAAGGAGTTTTTAAACACATTGTGAATGAGTTCAGATAAATGTACCCATCTAGTCACTGAACTGAGTGATGTGATGATGATCAAATCTGTTTGCATTTTGTGAAGATGGAATTCTCAAGCATCTTTACACCAAACCCATTAACATTGTTTGTTTCTATATTGCTTTTTCATGAATACAGAATCAGATTTAGACTCTGCTTACATTTTTTTAAGTTTTGAAATTTATTTATTAAGGTTCAGACAAAAAGTATCAATGTGTAGACCAGGAGAAAACTTCTAGAAAGTTTCACTATCTTCTATAGCAAAAGAGATGAATATCAGTATACCAAATTCTCATTTTCACTCTCTGCACACTTAGCTTTAGGCAAGGATGAGCATTTGTAAACTTTATAACTCATCTTGAAGATGCTATTAGAAGTGGTGAAGGAAAAGGGACAAGATGAGTGACAATAATGCTTGTTTCCATTGCCAGAAATTGATGACAACTACTTGCTTCTATAAATATCCTTGTTGGGAGAGGAGTATCAGTATTAGATGCAATGACTGGCAGACCTGGTTTCAAATCAGACAAACCTTAGAGATTAGAGTAGGTGGAAATGAATATTTTGTCTATCCATTTTTACCTCATTGTTTTCATCTCTCATTCTTAGAAATTGCAAGAAGAAATGTTGTGGTTGTCTTATCTACTTGACTAGTTTAGATTATTTTAAAAATAGGGAAATATAATCTCTAAAATTTCTCACACCCTCTGTCCTTGATAAAATAATTGACCTTGCCATCATGTCTTTCCTTTGCACAACAACCAGTCTTATTGAATTAGAACGGATAAATATTGTATAATCTAAATTGTGCCCATTGTAGCATTTAAAAAACTCTTTTAAAAAAATAAAGTAAAATAAAAGTACCAGAAACCAAATATTTCTGCACTGACTTCTAACATACTGCATCTCATATACAAATCTAATGTGGGTAAAAAGAGATAAAAGTGAATTTAAGAAGCAGTTCAAATACCCTTACTGGACTCATATCTTCTTCCAGAAGCCCATAGGTTTTACATAGTCTTACTTTGTCTCCTCCTCTGATGTAGCTGTTTGGTAATTGATGGTGCTGCCACTATCTTCCAGGAGATGCATTACCTGACAACATTCCCTTAACCCTAGTCTGTAAATAGGAGTCTCACAATCTGTACTGCTCTTGTAGTAAGTAAAATGTGAGGAAATGAAATAGCTTCTATAATATGACCTTACAGTCTGGTAGCATAAAGGCATGCAATTAGTGATTTCAGCCTTTCCTTTCCTCTTTGGGAAGGTGCATCAATCTGATAAAGCATAAACAAAATCAAACTTTTCTTAAGTTACTCAAAGCATGAGATCATCAACTATACCAAGCAATGAGACTAATTCAGAGTTAAGGATTATCTGTTTCTCAAGGTTAATTGGATTGAACATGAGAAACTCCATTCAGCTTTACATAGTGTCTCACTAAGGACACAGAAATATAATTCAAACATGACCATTTCATGAATTAAAAAAATGCTTGTTTCACTCTGCAGTACAATAACGAACCATTACATGAAAATACAAAATCCTGTAGCATTTATATACCATGCACCTAATGAAATATTCAATTTCTTGCTAATCTTCTGCTAGAACCACCAGGATCACAAATACCTCCTTTCTTATCATTAAATTGTTAGCAAGAGTATCAAGTAATCCATGCTCTGGCAAACCTAAAGATAGAGATGTTGAAATAAATGTATCCATTGCCAAGAGCTAACCCCATTTAACCCTTTCAAAAAATCAGGCTAATAAAATCCTGAGCTTCTGGCTTTCTTTGTGTTAAGTAATTACATGGTACCTCAGAGAGAAAAGAGAGAACAAGAACAATTGTTCTTTTTTTTAATTTTATTTTTTTTAAAAGAACAATTGTTCTTCAACAAGAACAATTACCTATTCTTTAGTGATAACCTGGCTTTTGAATGCAGCAGGCTTTTCATGATATTTGTCTCAATGTGGACAGCAACATAATATTTGGTTGGGAAGGGCTCCTACCCTACTAGTATTTTGAAGAGCTCTGAAGACCTAGCTTTTTTGTCTTCACCTAGGCCTTGTCAAGGATGATTGATGTCCACTTCTTTTTTGTTGTCCTCTGGATTTGTTTTCTTTGCCATCAATGTTCTTTTATCTTCTGCTTGTTTTTCATGTTTTTTTAAAAATAGTTTTAATAATTGTAAACCACCCAAAGTTTCTGGGAGTCAGGATATATAAATTCTATATACATATAAATTCTATCAATTATTATTAATGTTAATAATTATTATTTTCCTTGATGAATCTCAGCTGTTTTCTATTGCACAACTAAGAAGAAATTAAAACTTTTATTGCGTGGAACAGTAAAAACAGTTTGGCAGTGCCTTTTCTTTTTCTATAGTTCAGCCATTATCAGAAAGCAAATAGAAGATACCCCAGTTCTCTCTTTTCTGGTATGAACAACCAAAGTTCTCATTTGATCTCCTAAATTCCTTTCTTCCACTGAGTAGATAAGATCCAGAAGTTGAAGGAATCTATAATTCCTCTTATTCTGTTACTCTTATTATTAAAGGTATAACTGAAAATAAAAATCTATTTGAGCATACACACATACCCACACACATTTTGAGGTCCCAGCATGGATTATACCAATTCTGACTTCAAGTAAAGTGGGAATAACTTTTTAAAATCCTACTATTCTATTTAGATGAATTTTTAAATATTTTAAAAGCACTTTAAATAAAACCAACTTAGCAGGCAAGGGAATGAACCTGAACTATCCTTCCATATGTGATTATTTTCAATTTCTAGTGAGATGGGAACACATTAAAATGAAATGGTAATCTCATTCTATAGGACACTGTGTAGTCCCAGTCAATGAATCTTTGCTGAAAGCTAGAAAGACACCAGGGCTGACTGCTCAAAATACAATTACTGCTAATACTGTATTAAAAACAAGTTGCTGACTAGGAATTGGGTTAGCTGGAGAAAAAGTAACGCTAGCCTATAACATCTGAACTTCTTTTCCACTTCTGTAGTGTATGAATATGAAAAATTCAACTTTCCTAGTTGAAATGTCAGTAGAACTCTTGATAAATTTGACAGCCTTACTAGGCATAGCTAGATCACAACTCTATCTGTTTATTTATATTTGTATATTATGCAGTTCCCATATCCATAAACCTTACTTAAAATACACAAACTTCATATCAGATAAAAAAAATCCCTAATGATTTATTGAACAAATTGAGAAACAACACTAACAATAGAAAAATACATTTCAGAAATACAAACAGTTACAGAATCATATTTTGAGTTTCCAGTCAGCTTTCCTCCACCAGCTTTCTTATTGTGTCAAGAAACATATTCTGTACTGTATTCACACAGACATGGATACTGAACCTTGTAATCCATTTATGAGAACATATATATTCATGTGCTTCTGAGGGGTTGTTTGTGTTTAATTTGAATCCTTTATTGATTTTACTTTCTATAACATTGCCTAAACTCACTTGTTCACTGTTTTATTTCTAGTGTCAACAACAAAAACAAACAGAAGTTTGGATTTTTTTTCTAATCTATGATAGTTGGTTTAGGGAGAAGAAACAACAACACAAAACAAATAGGAACTAAAATGAAAAGTTGGAGAAATTTAATTTTTATCTGCTGCTGGATGTTGGAACCATTGGAAAGGATATTTCCATATCTGCTATTAAATATATGTGTTCAGAGGAAAAACAACCTGTTCAGGGGAGCAGTTCAAACAATATCAAAGATATCTATCAGGACTGCTTTCATTTTCTCCTAAACAATGCAGTATCATGCTTCTTCATTGATTTCCTATCTGTGCTCCTAAAATAGGATGAAGGACAAAAAAATGAGAAGCAAACTGACATTGTCTTGTTTTCCCCAGCCTCTGTCATGTGCTAGCTACAAATGTCAATAATTTCATGCAATATCATTGTAGGAGACGCTATAGCATTCCAGTGTTGTATCACTTTAAGTTATATTAAACAATCATAGTAATTATTGTGGCTTTGCAGATTTCTGAAAGGCCACCAATTTATTGGGTATTTGAGTGAAGCACACCATTGCAACATTGTGAAGTGAAATGATGCTGTGATCTTAACCAATAAAATCTTAACCCAACAGTTGGGTTGGCAATATATAAACCAGGATAGTCATTTAATACTGTTGTATCTTTAAGAGATTGTTGTAATTGTGATTGGCTGAGGTTCCTCCAACAGCAATAAGATGGAGCCAGAAACTTGGTTTGTTCTTTTTTGCATTTCCTTTGCTTTCCTTTTGCCTTTTGCCTGATTGTCATTCTGCTTGAATTACTGTGAGTCTTGCAACTATTTGCAAACCCTGTTTACTGAACTTTGTTTAAGATACTGGTAAAGAAAAGCACTTCGTTTTTGGATTATCCTTGGACTGATTATTTTGAATACTAACTGTTTTAACCGTGTATGATTTGGACTGTTTGTTGGACTTTGTTTACCCATTTACAGGAAGTAAAACTTACATTTTACCATTCAGTGTATCTGTGTGCTGGTTGTGTATTATTCATCACCACTCTCACTATGTTTCCCTGAGTGCACTCATTCACCTAACGGGGAGACAAGTGCCACAACTTGATAGCAACAGTTTTTTTAAAAAAATTACTGAGGCAGATTTGCCAATTATGGTATACAAGTAGTTCCTTCTTGAATATCACATTGGAGTGGTATGGAAATGCTTTTGAGGGGTGGGAACAATATGAAACAGGATACTTGTTCTTGATAATTATTCTTGAAGAAAACCAGAAGAGATTGCTTTATGTGGTTTCATCAATAATGCTCACTTACATCTCAGTTTTAATGCAGAAATACAATAAAAAGGGGATGTGGAGAATGCAGTTGTATAACTAACTCTATGACACATTTAGTGATATAGGGCAAACCAAAAATATGATAAATAGAGACTAAACACTAGTTTATGAACAATTTATATAAAGCAGAAACCAGTCTATGAATGTTCATTTCCCTTCTATTATATTTCTTATATTGAGGTCAATTCCTCAACTGAATGAGATGTTTTTGTTTTATCCTGTGATCTGGGGATTATTTATTTTCTTTATTATTTGTTTATTAAATTTATATGTTGCCCATCTCCCCTACAAGATGACTCTGGGCAGAGACCAGAGATTACAATAATAACAACAACAACACAACCTTTAATTAAATAGATTATTTCAAGTACAGTGTTCATCTTTGAAGCATTGGAAGCATTACATTAGTCACTGTAAGACCTGTTATATACCAGTTAGCTCATTTCTTATTTTCTTTTCCTTCTTTATCCCAGTGACATGTCTTTTTAGATCAGGCGTCTTCAAACTTGATAGCTTTAAGATTTGTGGACTTCAACTCCCAGAATTTCTCCTCCAGTCATATTAGCTAAGGAATTTTGGAAGTTGAAGTCCACAAGTCTTAAGCTTGCCAAGTTTGAAGACCCTTGTTTTAGATTATAACATTAAAAATAGGGATTGTCTTGTTTTTATTTTGCTAGAAATTATTTGAATTTAAATAAATACATACATGAAAAAACTCTACAGTTTCAATAATAGAAGACAGTCCCAGTTTGATCAAGTAAATTTTCTATCATGACAAATCATACTTCCTGCTGTCACCAACCAAATACTTTCTTAAGTTAATAAACAGAGATCAAAATTAATTTCCTTTTTTCTGTTTGAAAAGCCAGACTTCTAGGTTCACACACTACAGTAATCCAAAACCATATAAAACACTTTAAAATTTAGTATAATTTTTGCCAACCCAGCATTATTCAATGATGTGGACTCCGATTTATGCACAAACACAATTGTAGCAAGATTATTATATGGTCAAAAATGGAAACTTTTGCTACCCAAAATTGAAGAATGGTTGGTGAGGATGATGGAACTTGAAGAGATGGGCAAACTTGACTTCCTTGATTAGAGAAAAGACAACATATATGTTTATTGATGACTGGAAATCCCTTAAGACTTATGCATGAAATGGAAAAATGAATTTATGGTTTTGACTATTTGAAAAACATATAATAAAAGAGAGAGGGTTTTTTTGTAACCATAGAATAAAAGGTGATTTTGTAATTATATATACTACAAAGAAGATCAGAAGCTACATCTTATTATTCCTTTTCATTTTTCTTTTACATTTTTTCTGTTTTCTCTCTTTTTCCTTTATTTTATATTAGTTCTTGTTGGTCTTTATCTCTTTTTAAGAGACAGGGAGGGAGAGAGAGACACACACACACAGAGAGACAGACAGAGAGACAGACAGACAGACAGACATATATAGTAGATTATTGTAGGGTTAGCCTGGCTTTCCTGAAGTACATTTCACTGCAAGTAGAGCAAGAATAAGATTTATACTGATTGTCATATTTATATTTGAAAGATTGAGGCAGAATCTAATGAGCTCATTAATTTCATTTCTAAATAGAGCTGCAGAGAACTGCAAATATTTAAAGAACCCAGCAGGTCAGGGATACATTTAATTGATATTGTCACTGATGCAGGGGATTCAAAAATGAAAAATCACCCTGTACCGTATTGTTTCTATATATGTAAAGTCTGCATGTTATGGTGACATCCCCTTATTACTACAAGGTTATACAGCCAACAAAGTCTTCCCAAATTTGGAAAACACACTAGCTGATACCAAATTTACCAGTTGTTGCACTTTAAGACAAAACGATTGTTCTTTGTTATGCTTTCTGTTTGAAACAATTTGTTTTCTGCTGTTCTGTTTCCCCCCTTTCTCTGAAGTCCCAAAAGCTCCTCCAGATGTTGTAGCCAAACTTTAATTTTTAGTGTAAAAATATGGTAATTAAATAGAAAGATTTAAATATTTTAACTGTAACTCAATTTAAATTAAATCAAAACAATTTTAGTTTTCTATGATTCCATCCACTTTTTTGGAGTACAGCCCTGACATGTTGTTCAACTGTCAAGAGTAAGCCCTCTTTCTCCCCAGCTTGTATCCAAGCTTGTATGCTAGTTTACATGAAAGTAGCTGCTTATAGGAGGGGCATCTTTATAGATATCCATCTATTGTGGGGACATCCAAAGAAGAGGTGGTATTCAGCAGGTTTTGACCAGTTCTGGAGAACCAGTAGTGGAAATTTTGACTAGTTTGGAGAACTGGCAAATACCACCTCTGACTGGAGATTTCACAGTATCCTTCCCCTGCCACACCCACCAAGCGATGCCCACAGAACCAGTAGTAAAAAAAATTGAATCCCACCACTGATCCAAAAGTGCTTTTTCAAGAGGCAAGTGGATTTTCTTGTTTTTCTTTGAAGACTTTTAGCTTATCATCCAAGAAGCTTCTTCAACTGTGAGAGCTCAAGAAGCTTCTTGGATGACAAACAAAACACCTTCAAAGAAAGTCAAGACAACCATGGCCTGGATGACTGAGAATCTCCAAAGATATTGAAGGGACAATCATTATGGCAATTAAAACGATGTGATTTCTGGAGGACTAGGAGGTCATGTGATGGGGAATTTTCTTTGTGAAAAGCTTTAGCAATGTTCACCTCTGAAACATTATTGCAAGTGAAGCAAAACAATGAAATTATTTCCATCAGCAATGACTTCTACATCTTTGCCTTATGTTCAAAAGCCCCTAACAATAGAGCCAAGTTGATGCTTTGTTGACCTTTATCAAGGTGCAAGATGATTAAGGTACTTCCTTCTGTTCCTTCTAGGTGCATTACTACATGCATTACTCTGTGCAAGATGAAGCACCTCATTGAAACAGATGCCAGCTGATCTACAGAGGTTTGGTTTTTGTTATAGCTCTTACCAAGTGTTGGATGGGGGAATCCATCTGACTAATTATATGTCTTTGTTTGATTAATTAATCAATTAAATCTGCACATTTTAGTAAAAAACAATCATTCAAAGAAAAAGCCAGGCTGCATTTGTAGACAAGCCACACATGGATCACAGCAGGCATTTTCTAAAAAAGGGCATTCATCAAAAAAGAGAGAATGTCTTTTTTGGAATAGTGTTCACAATCATTTAAAGAAAAAAAAATCTATATTAATTTGTAAAGTAAAAAAATGCCATTCAATTAATTGGGACTTTTTATCAGATCAAAATATTAAATTTTATCTTTTAATATTTTTATTGGATCTAATTCAAAGGAATAATTTTGTATTCAGCTACCAAACAACATATCATCATATGCAAAACTGATTAATGCATACTGAGGTGTCTGTCTGCCTGCCTGCCTGCCTGTGTCTGTCTGTCTGTCTGTCTGTCTGTCTGTCTGTCTGTCTGTCTGTCTGTCTGTCTGTCTGTCAGCATTTAGTGACTGTTAAAATGGCACTGAATAAAAGTGACTTATAACCATTTTTTTACAACCATTGCAGCATCCCTATGGTCACATGTTCAAAATTTGAATGCATAGTAGCTAGTTCATATTTATGACAGTTGCAGTATCCTGGGATTGGTCATCACCTTTTGTGACCTTCTGACAAACAAAGTCAATATGGAAGCCAGATTCACCTTTACAAGTGTGTTATTAACTTAACTGCAGAGATTCACTTAACAACTCTGGCAAGAAAGGTCATAAAATGGGGCAAAGCTTACTTAACAATTCTCTTAGCAACAGAAATTTGGGCTAAACTGTGGTCATAAGGGTAACTGATAGCTGCTCATCTACGGTAGCATTTCAAAAGTATGCAAATGTGAGTAGATTCAAAGATACTACTTCAATGGGAAGGTTACAGCATTCTGGGTGTCTTAGTGTATAGACATACTGACTACATGATGATGGAAAGGATCTTCAGACAATGCTGGCTCCCTTGGCTAAGAAATGGAGATGAATACTACTCCCTAGAGTATTAGAAAGGGCAATTTTATTTATTTATTTGTTGAATTTATATTGCCATCTATTCTCCCATGGCAACTTGTATAAATGAATGCTTTGCCTTTATACATACACACAAACATATACATGTATATGTATGTATGTATGTATGTATGTGTATATGTATGTATGTATGTGTATATGTATGTATGTATGTGTATATATATATATATATATATATATATATATATATATATATATATATATATATATATATATATATATATATATATATATATATATATATGTTGTGATTCCGGCATCTGCTACAGGTTTTTTGAATGACAGCTCCAGCGAGGAGGACTTATATGAATCAGCAAGTTCTAACGATGAGGAGGAGATGAATGCATTTGATTTGCAAGATCGGCTTGAACCTTCAAACTCCTCCACCCTTCAATTAGGTGGTCAGCCGGGAACGGGTGATAATGAGGAACCAATGATATCTTCAGGTGAAGAAGATGATAATTTGGATGATTGCTGGGTAGATGTCAGGACAAGACGTCTCCTGACAAGGAGGAACCAACGAGGATACAGTAGGAGAGCAGACCAGCAATTAGACTAATTAGTTACTCTATAAAGGGAGAGATATGACTTTGCACTTTGTCTGGAACAAAGTGTCTATTTGCAAGGAGAACTGAAGAGCACAGTTTGGAGGATTTTGATCTGAAATATCTTGTTGGGATTTGGATTTAATTCGTTGGAACTTCTACTTATTGGAATTATTTTGTGAAGGATTTTGATCTGAAGAATCTTGTTGAGTTTTGGATTTAGTTCGTTGGAACTTTTACTTATTGGAGCTATCTGTGAAAATTCCTGTTTGCTGCCTTTCTTTACAAGGACTGTTGCTTTCAGCCTTATCTGTTTACTTTAAAAGGTGGGACATAACATTTTCCTGTTTGCTGCCTTTCTTTACAAGGACTGCTGCTTTCAGCCTTAACTGTTTATTTTAGAAGGTGGGACATAACATTTTTGTTCCGGACCCAACAGACCATCTTTGCAACGATGGATTCAACTCAAATGCAACAATTGGTGGAGCAGCAACAGATGCAAATAAATCAATTACTTCAGAGCAACGTATCCCTTCAAAATCAGGTAACACAATTATTATCGTCGTTGCCAATTCTCAAACTGTTTCAGCTGCAGCTGGAGTTCCCCCTGCACCCCCTGTGAGAAAAATTCCGATAGCTATGCCAGATAAATTTTCTGGGCAAACGGACATGTTTTCAACATTTTTGGGTCAGTGCCAATTGTATTTTTCTGTGAGGCCAGAGGATTTTCCAACCGATCGAGTTAAAATTGGCTTTATTATTAGTTTGTTAACCGGGCAGGCTGCCAAATGGGCTACTCCCTTATTAGTACAAGATAGTCCATTACTGGACGATTTCAGGGGTTTATTCAACAGATGAACGTTATGTTTGAGAATCCAATTAAATCTCAAACTGTGGACAGAAAATTGAGGGATATTATTCAAGGTAAACACTCATTGCAAGAATACGTTGCAGAATTTCGCTTGTTGTGTATGGACTCCACCTGGAATGAACCAGCTCACATGGCAGCATTCCAAGAGGGTTTGTCCGACATTATCAAGGATGAACTAATTCATGCAGAGCGTGCTTCAACTTTGGACACATTGATTACTCAATGCTTACGTGTTGAAGCTCGCCTACAACATCGTGGGTGTAAACGGACCGTTGCAGAGCCACCTGTGTTTCCTCGTTCACGCACCCCGTCTATGAGGGTTTTCCAATCCAGAATTCCAGCAGAGGAGCCGATGGAGATAGGCGCACTCCGCCCTCGTTTAACAGTTCAGGAACGATCGAGAAGATTTCAGGAAGGTTTGTGCCTTTATTGCGGGGGTTCGGGACATTTTGCAAATTCCTGCACTCGGAAGGGGACTCGTGGACCTGTATCAAAACCCATTGCTGGTCCGTCGGGAAACGGGGTAGGCCCGACCTCAGGGAAACCCTAGGTCGGGCACAGTATTCACTTTCATCTCAAATTGCTGAAGTTAATTCTGGCCCTCCTCGACATTTACTTTTGGACACTCGCATATTCTTGCAATCTCGGAAGGAGGGAATCCCTGCCGTGGCACTGGTGGATTCAGGGGCTATGACTAGCTTTATGGATTATGATTTTGTAAAACATTTCAAAGTTCCTTTAGTGCCTGTGAATCCCCCCATGCAGGTGGAAACCGTAGATGGGCGCGAACTCAAAGTCGGGACCTATTCGCTTGCCACCCAACCACTGCGTATGCGTATTGGGGATCACGAGGAGGCGATAAGTTTTTATATCACTTCGAACCTCCATCTTCCTTTGGTGCTCGGAGTATCCTGGCTGCGTCTACACGATCCGTTGGTGGCTTGGGCGCAGAACGCTGTTTCTTTTCCAAGCCTGCAATGTGTGGACCACCTGAGACATGTCTGCGCAGGCCAACATATTGTCGCTTCTGCTGCCTCGATTCCTTCAGAGCTGTCGGATTTCCCCGATGTTTTCAGTGAACAGGAGGCAGATCAATTACCACCACATCGTGTTTACGACTGTCCCGTGGATTTGATACTGGACGCTCCATTACCAAAGGGGAGGTTGTATTCTTTGTCTGAGCCTGAACTAGTTGCACTTCGAGAATTTTTGAATAAAAATCTAGCTCGGGGATTTATTCGACCTTCGTCATCCCCTCTTTCAGCACCCGTTCTCTTTGTCAAGAAGAAGTCGGGAGAACTTCGTCTTTGTTGTGACTATAGACGCTAAATGCTATCACTGTGAGAAATAGCTATCCTTTACCGCTCATCTCCGAATTGTTGGAGCGGTTACGGGAAGCTACAATTTTCACGAAACTTGACTTACGTGGAGCTTACAATTTGGTTCGGATGCGTAAGGGAGACGAGTGGAAGACTGCTTTTGGCACTCGTTATGGTCATTTCGAGTACACCGTTATGCCATTTGGTTTGACCAACGCTCCTGCTGTATTTCAACATTTAATGAACGATATCTTTCGAGACATGTTGGATAAGTTTGTTGTCATATATTTGGACGACATTTTGATTTATTCAAAATCTAAAGAGCAACATCTTCAGCAGGTGCGTCAAGTGCTTCAGCGTCTTCGGGAACATAAACTTTATGCTAAATTAGAAAAATGTTTCTTTTTCAGTCGTCTATCGAATTCTTGGGACACATTATTTCTCCTGTGGGCATTGCTATGGACCCCAAAAAGGTTGAGGCGTTGTGTAGTTGGGAAGCTCCTCGTCGGGTTAAAGATGTGCAACGACTTTTAGGATTTGCCAACTATTATCGGACTTTCATTCCAGGTTTTGCGAAGATAATGGATCCCATAACCCAGCTTCTTTGTAAGAAGGTTCCATTTGTGTGGGGGCCTCCACAACAACAGGCTTTTGACACTTTGAAAAAGCATTTATAACTGAACCCATATTGAAGCATCCTGATCCGGATCGCCCATTTGTGGTCGAGACAGATGCTTCTAATGTCGCTATCGAGCAGTGCTGTTACAAGCTTCGGAGGATGGCGCTCTTTTGTTTCCTTGCGCTTATTATTCTAGGAAGCTTACAGCTTCGGAACGCAACTATACCATTTGGGAAAAAGAGTTGTTAGCTATTAAGGTTGCTTTTGAGACTTGGAGACATCATTTGGAGGGAGCTCGACACAAGGTGGAGGTTCGGACAGATCATAGGAACCTGGAACATTTGACCACGGCTAGGAAATTGAATCAAAGGCAGATTCGTTGGTCGTTATTTTTGCCAGATTTAATTTCTCGGTTACTTACGTTCCAAGTGGTCAGAACCGGAGGGCGGATGCATTATCTCGAAACCGGAGTATACTTGTGCCGAAGATCCTCTTCCTTTACGGACAGTGTTACCACCGGAATCTCTAGCCGTACTGCAGGAACCGGTAGATTTATGGGCCCAACTACGAGAGGCGCAACGTTTGGATGCGTGGATGCAGCAGAGACGGGAGGACATTGGCCCAACTTCTCCATGGTCTTTTGAAGACGATCTGCTTCGATATCGGGGTTTATTATATGTGCCTACCAGACCGTTGAGGGCTCTCATCATGACACAATGTCATGATAACCCAGCCGCTGGTCATTTTGGATTACACAAGACCTTGCATTTGGTCACTCGGACTTTTTGGTGGCCTCGAGTTCGTCATGATGTGTCTTCTTACGTCGCTTCTTGCGTTCAATGTAGGCAAGCGAAAGCAGCATCCGGTGCACCTCCTGGACTTTTGCAACCCTTGCCGACTCCAAGTAGACCATGGGGAGCGATCTCTATGGACTTTCTGACACATTTACCGTCTTCATCGGGGTTCACAACAGTGCTTGTGGTAGTGGATATGTTGACTAAAATGGCCCATTTCATTCCCTGTCGGAAATTACCATCGTCCCGCACTACGGCTCAGTTATTTTTGCAACATATCTTCCGTCTACATGGACTGCCTGATAGAGTGGTTTCTGATCGTGGGGTCCAGTTTACGGCAGAATTTTGGAAACAGTTAATGGCGGCTTTGCAAGTGAAAGTATGTTTAGCGTCAGCACACCATCCGGAAACTGATGGCGGGACGGAGAAGGTGATTGGGATTCTTACTCAATATTTGAGATGTTTTGTTAATTTGCGACAAAACGATTGGGTGAAATACCTCCCGTTAGCAGAATTCGCGTTTAACAACTCGCAGCATACCTCCACCCGTGTCACGCCATTTTTTGCAAATATGGGTTATCATCCGCGTTTCTTCCCATTAACTATGATGGATTCCCCGGTTCCTGAGACCCGAGTTTTTGGAAGAACTACACGCAGTTCGCCGTCTACTGATACAACAATTGAACAAGGCAAAAGAAGATTATAAGCGGTTTGCAGATCGGTCCCGTCGAGATACACCTCCGTTAGTTGTGGGTGATAAAGTGTGGCTATCTACAAAACATCTGAAGGTCGATCGCCCTATTAGAAAACTTGATCATCGGTTTATTGGTCCGTTCCCGATTGAGGCAGTTATTAATCCCGTGGCATACCGCCTCACTTTGCCACGATCCATGCGTATTCACCCCGTCTTTCATCGATCTCTTTTGATTCCTGATTCTTCTGTTTGTCGATTACGTGATTCTGCTGAACCGGGTCCGTTATCATTGCTTTCTGAGGAGCCTGCTGTTGACGATACGGTGGTCGACGTCCTTGATTCCCGTTGGCTCAAAGGTCGCTTCCAGTATTTGGTCAGGAGGAGGGTAGATGACTCGGAGGCTTGTTCCTGGACGGATGCGTCTACACTTCATGCTTCGGATCTGCTTCGAGACTTTCATGCACGCTTCCCTTCGAAACCGCATCCGGATCGCCAGACCCGGGGGAAGGGCCCTGCGGTGAGGGATAGTGTTGTGATTCCGGCATCTGCTACAGGTTTTTTGAATGACAGCTCCAGCGAGGAGGACTTATATGAATCAGCAAGTTCTAACGATGAGGAGGAGATGAATGCATTTGATTTGCAAGATCGGCTTGAACCTTCAAACTCCTCCACCCTTCAATTAGGTGGTCAGCCGGGAACGGGTGATAATGAGGAACCAATGATATCTTCAGGTGAAGAAGATGATAATTTGGATGATTGCTGGGTAGATGTCAGGACAAGACGTCTCCTGACAAGGAGGAACCAACGAGGATACAGTAGGAGAGCAGACCAGCAATTAGACTAATTAGTTACTCTATAAAGGGAGAGATATGACTTTGCACTTTGTCTGGAACAAAGTGTCTATTTGCAAGGAGAACTGAAGAGCACAGTTTGGAGGATTTTGATCTGAAATATCTTGTTGGGATTTGGATTTAATTCGTTGGAACTTCTACTTATTGGAATTATTTTGTGAAGGATTTTGATCTGAAGAATCTTGTTGAGTCTTGGATTTAGTTCGTTGGAACTTTTACTTATTGGAGCTATCTGTGAAAATTCCTGTTTGCTGCCTTTCTTTACAAGGACTGTTGCTTTCAGCCTTATCTGTTTACTTTAAAAGGTGGGACATAACATTTTCCTGTTTGCTGCCTTTCTTTACAAGGACTGCTGCTTTCAGCCTTAACTGTTTATTTTAGAAGGTGGGACATAACATATATATATATATATATATATATATATATATATATATATATATATATATATATATATATATATATATATATATATATGTGTGTGTGTGTGTGTGTGTGTGTGTGTGTGTGTGTGTGTGTGTGTGTGTTTTCTTAAGTTTTCGCGGGTACTTACATGTATGGTATTCAGCTTTGTTCGAGTATTTTCCCACATCATTGTAGTTGTGCTTTTAAAGTTGTAGCAACATTTCGGCAGATGAGATTCTGCCGAAACGTTGCTACAACTTTAAAAGCACAACTACAATGACATGGGAAAATGCCCGAACAAAGCTGAACACCATACATATATACATATACATATACATATACATATACATATACATATACATATACATATACATATATATACACATACATATATTGGAATTTTTTTGCTGCTCTGATTTAAATTATCATAAGATTGCACTTTGTATTATGTAAACCTTAAGTGGTTCATTGCCAGAAACAAGGGGAAATGGAAATATTCAAATAATCAAAGGATTCACTATGTGGAGAAACAAGCAGCAATGGGATTCAACAACAAGAAGAACACAATCACAGTTAAGCAATTCTGCTAGGAGTAGTACAATGAACAGAAATAGGAATACACCAGCTGCCTAATTACAATCAGATGCTTTATAGGCAATATTGTACAGGTGAGCTTTCAGGATAGAATTTAATATGCAAACATTTATTGCAGAGATAGAATGTTAGTTTGGTAGCATGAGTCTCCTTTTTCTTTTACTTTTTCATTATCTCCTGAAAACATACAAAGTTGCATTATAGTGACTTGGGTTTATCTTGAGCTGAAGTGTTTCCCCAGCTTAATCACATGATATGCTTTAACCTGGAAGAGCAATTTTAGTCTTATATTTTATATTTCTTACTGTGCTTTAAGTCCACCAATTTTAGACAAAGAAGAAATGCTTTAATCTACTCTAAGAAAGTCTACACTGGACTATTCTAAAGTATTATCTGATGCTATTGGACTGCAAGTTCAATCATCTCTGCTTAGTAACTGTGTTTGCTATGCGTAATGGAAATTGTAATACAGTAACAACATCTAGGAGCCCAAGATTAGGAAAGGTTGCCCTCAAATATAATTCCCATAAGATTTATTCTCTAGGTTTAATGGCTTCCATAAAAACAAGCAAAGATAATATATTCTAGCCGCAAATGATGGTGCAGACATTGAGGGAAAATCATGAAGACATAAGAAACCACTTGGCTTTCTAAAGAAGAAAAAAGGTCTAAATATGATCAGATCATCTGCAACTTAGTGGACTAGTTGCAAGGCATCTTGAGCAAAAGGATTAAAGAATCAGAATTATATCTATGAATGTCTGATTTGATTAGATGTACAAATTTTGAGAATATAATAGACTTGGATATTTTCTGGCCAAGGAAATAGCTTCAGAAATGTGAACTCTGGTTTTGTATATGGTATAATATATTCCCATGGCTGAGTCACAATACTATTGTAAAATAAACAGATTTTGAGTAGTTTGGTTTTGGCAAAATGTTACATATTTGCTACCTTTGAGTGAAGCTATGGCAATAGAATAGATTTTTGTGCTCTCCTCAAGCATAAAGTTAATATATGATTCCTGGGGTAGAACAGCTGAATTCTTTCAAAAATTCAGAACTTTATGCATGTTTATGATCTGAAATTGTGGGAACCAGAAGTGGTATTCAGCAGGTTCTGACTAGTTCTAGAGAACCGGTAGTGGAAATTTTGAGTAGTTCAGAGAACCGGCAAATACCACCTCTGACTGGAGATTTTGCAGTATCCTTCCCATGCCACGCCCACCAAGCCACACCCACAGAACTGGTAGTAAAAAAAATTGAATACCACCACTGGTGGGAACCACTATCTTTATGGGAAGCATATGCACAAAAGCAAATGCACAAAAAATGCATACAAAAAAAGTCATAAGAGCATACAAAAAATGCATACAAAAAAAGTAATAAGAGCTTCAGATTATTCATTTCCTAGTTTAAATATGGTTTAGTAGTTATATCTACATACAATTAACCAATTTTCCAATGTGTTTTCACATTGCCTTCACTACTGTGCACCATTCTGCTTTTCAGTTCTTCAGATATGAAAACAACATTCAAATCTACTAGAAATTGTGATATAGCATCAAGAGTTACTAAAGAGGATTCAGATTATGTTCAACATCCATTTAGCTTTTTTCCCCTTCCATTTCAGCACAATGAGTGCTATCATTCGCCGCCACCAAACCCCAAGGTATGTCCCACATATCAGTGCTGTATTACCCAAGCTACCTGCATATATCTAATGGCAGTCCCTAGAGATCTGTGAAAAGGAGAAAATGCACATGTGGTTCTGCCTTTCATCTCTGATCAGCTTTTCCCTTAAGGCTGAATTCCCAGCTGTCTGCTTGAGCTCACTACTGCTTGAATCACCCATGGGAGTTTGCCAAAAGAAAGCATTTTTTTTATTAATGCATAGATCTCCTCAGCAGCTCTGAACAACAGCTTCTCTTAAAGGGTTTTTCCTGGTAAATGATGTCTTTATTTAGCAATATATAACATTTCTCATCTTATTTATTATTTATTATCTGCTTAATAATTAAGTGCAATAAATCATTAAACCAAATGGTCTGTAACAACAATAGATTTTTTTTTGAAAAACTAGAATTCCAGGATGTTTATCAGACCTGGGAAAAGATTTGAAAAGGGGGAGAATCTGACTGATTTTCAGCAAGTTAAATGACTCATAGCTTGTTGTCTGCTATCTTCTCCTATTTGTATGAATATCCGGGTAGAATTTTGTAGACTATAAAAATATCCAGCAGAAAATAATATTAAATGATATGATACTAATTATTTTTAAAAGTAAATAATATGCAATAGTATTTAATTTTATAGATTATTAACTGTATAAGATTTAGCCTGCTTTTCTATAAGTGACTAGATTGATGCATCGGGCTAAGATATGATTTACTTAATCACAATCTATTGTACAAATCACAGCTGACTAGGCCGTAGTGAGTCAATATCAGACAAACATTTTGAAGGTTTCTTTGTGTAAACAGAGTAATTTGTCCCAGTGCAAAAGTTAAGTATGAACTGCTATTTTTCCAACTTCCTAAATATGTTTTTAATTTAATATTATGTAACACTCTTCCTTTTTAATATTTAAATAGCATAGTAACATTATCATTAAAAAATAGAGATTTCCCTATACAGCTCCCTAGACATCTTCTAGAATACTATCTAATGATATTTCTCTACCAAGTCTTGGTAATCATATGAAGGGTTGACTGTAGTTAGTTTATATATGCTTCATATCAACTGCTGTGGTCTCTAATACAGAGGGATCTCTTCATTATGTTGAAGTGGATATAGATCTTCTGACCATCTATAATTCCCTCATATATTTCATATATCCCCTCTTATTAAGGCTACTGTTATAGTATCATTCCATCAATTCCATACCTGGTTCTCCGACATCTGTATAGACTTTGATAATCTTGATTACACTGATTACGTTGAACTGGCTTGACTCTCTTAGATTGTGATATTCTCTTTACTGAGGTAGGCAGTGAAGCCATAGGAGGTCTTTGTCAAAGGATCCCTTCTGATAAGACGGGTATAAGCCTAGATTTGAATCCTGGTCTCAAATATCAAAGGGTGGCACTCTAACCACTACAACATTATCTATTATGCTATTTTGTGTATGTGTGTGTATATTTTATTTATTTATTTGATTTGCCAATTGTTTACAAGATAATAAGTATAAGTGTATACAAAGTTGTGAATACATGAAATGGGTACATATAAGAAAAATAAAAGAATAAGACAAACAATAGGACAGGGACGGTAGGCACGTTGGTGCGCTTATGCACGCCCCCTACAGACCTCTTAGGAAAGGGGTGAGGTCAATAGTAGACAATCTAAGGTTAAAGTTTTTGGGGTTTGGGGAAGAAACTACAGAGTCGGGTAGAGTATTCCAGACATTGACCACTCTATTGCTGAAGTCATATTTCCTGCAATCAAGTTTGGTGCGGTTAACATTGAGTTTGTATCTATTGTGTGCTCTTGTGTTGTTATGGTTGAAGCTGAAGTATTCATTGACAGGTAGGACATTGCAATGTATGATTTTATATACCATGCTTAAATCAGACCGAAGACGGCGTAATTCAAGGTTTTCTAGTTCTAGAATTTCAAGTCTGGTGGCATAAGGTATTCTACAACGAGTAGAGGAGTATGTGTGTGTGTGTACATATACATAGACACACAAAGGCAATTAATACATTCAAATGGAGATTCATGTAGACTTCCGTGTAGAAGAAAATATCACATAACTGATGTATAGAATGTTATGACAAACTTTCATATATAGATTTGAAACTGCTTACTATACTTCTATAAAAATTGTAATATCTGAAACAGATTTAATTTGCCACTTTTTCTATGAGTTCAGTATGAATTGGCCTGAACTGTATCAGGGAGATAAAAAAAATCTCTAAGATCAAGCAATCAAATGATGCTCCTGCTGGAACATTACCCTGTGCTCTTCATTTAAAATAATTAAATCAGTTGGAAAGACAAGGGGGAAAAAAGACAATACAGAGAAAGACAGTTCTCCTTGGGTGGGCTCCTGGCTATATTTGCCTCTTTATACAGTCTTTTATTTATGAATAAATAATTGCCTTTGTGAAGAATGCATCAAATTGCTCTCAGTGAGGCAACACTTTAACTGAGCCTTGTTCCATCTTCCTTTAACCAGCTTTGATTGATGTTTGTGTTAGCAGCTCTTTTTCTTTTCCCCCTTTTCCTCTTCATATTGTTCACCTCCTCCACTATTACTCGCCTGTGGTGTCTTTCTTTTCATTCTTTGCCTTCAATCCAAAGTTCAGACCACACATGAGAAATATCTGGAGGATCAGAATAGGGAAAGTTTTATCGCATCTTGAGACTCCGTTACACAGAAGATTGTTCTACTGCCTGGCAGATTTCTTTTTCCTCATGTTTCCCTTTTTGTTATTAGCTTAAGTTGCAGCTCTACACAGAACTACATAATAATGGTATCACTGCACAGGGAAGAGCCAAAGATGGAACAATCTTCTTACTCAAAGCCCTCTGAAGCTCTTGACAGAAAGAAGGAGAAAGAAACATTTTTATTCCTTTTCTTCCCACTTCTTTTAACAGTTTCCCTTTTATTCATTTCAGTGGAAAGAAAATAGATTGCAACAGCTTCAGAGCTAGCATAGTTCATCTTCTTTCTGACTGAATTCTTTGTCCTAGGGATTTTCTTTGTGCCTCCTGGCATCCCCCAGGAATCTCATTGGAATATTTCCTTTTTTACTTTTCGGATGTAACAGATCTGCTGTTAAACAGGTGAATGAGGTGTCAGGCTTTTCTGCCAATTTTTGAGATGGGGCCTTCATCTCAAAGCATCTCTCACTCTATCTCCTTTTAAAGAAAAATATCTGAAAAAATATAGACTCACCTACATAATAGAAAATAAGCACCATTGAACACAGTGCTATTTTCTGGAAGTAATACATATGTATAACACTGGTTGAAGAATTTTCTCTGTTTGGTGTTAGTGATTTACCTCTGTTTACTTTTAATTTAAAGAAAAATCCTGACTAAACTCATACAACTTATACAAATTTTAATGAATAGATATTAACCACTGAATGTTGTCTCCCTAGAATACAATATAAAATATTACCTCTTTTGCAGAGCTGCGTTATTATTACAGCCCTACAAAACTTTCTGTGTGACATTTATCATATTTTGGGGTTGACAACTATTTATTTTTGGATCATAGGGGGGAAAAAGCCAAGCATGTTTGAAAAAAAGGATAGCTGTTTAAAAGTAAAAAGCTCATTTTTTCCCATTCAAATTTCAGTTTCGAAAACAGTATTGAAAAATGAAGATTGAATTTACATCTCAGTGAGTTCTGACACAAATTGGCCAGGCTTCACCAAAAATATTATATACAATGCAACATTTCTCATCTGTAAAATATTTAATACTGGAATTGCAAATATATTGTCATGAATAGTTGCTTCTGCTCTTGTTTACAGCTGTTTTCATTTTGGGGAGTCACTGGATTATTGCTTTTGCTATCTATGTATTGAGCCTAATAGAATGTTATCTGTAGGAGAAAGATTTGTCTACCTTTATTGCAGAATATATGCACACTGAGAGACGTTTAGAAAGAGTGAATATGTAGGCAGTTGTGATTTGGGATTGGAGTCCTTTTATTCTTAAAACCAATTTTAGAAAATTAATGACAAATCAAATGACCAGATAAAAACCTTGCCAATTTAACTCTCCTTTAGTAGATATAGGAAAGTTGGAATGCTATGTTTCTAAACAGAGTTATCTAGGTTGGATGAACAAATATCCTGACCCAATTATTAGTTATGGATTAAGTTTAAAAGAAGTATTACATTATACAATTAATTTGTCATTAGACCTGCACTTCTTCAATGTAACAAATAATCCAGATCAGGAATTCAAACATATTCCCATGAAACTCTTAATTTTATTTTTAGATAAACTCTATTCAGAGGTGGTCTTCAGCAGCTTCTGACCAGTTCTGGAGAACCGGTAGCGGAAATTTTGAGTAGTTCAGAGAACCAGCAAATACCACCTCTGAGTGGAGATTTTACAGCATCCTTCCCCTGCCACACCCACCAAGCCACACCCACAGAAGCGATAGTTAAATTTTTTTGAATCTCACCACTGACTCTGTCCGACTGTTTGGGAGGCTGCTGCTTTGCTGTTTGAAAAAACTGTTCTGAAAGAACTGGTCGGGCTGATTTGATTGCAAATTAACCTGTTATACCTCTTCCAGTTCACAAACTGGTTCAGGCAGGAATTAATCTGATTGAGAAAACAAGTAAAACATAGGCCCTACATATTTGGCATGAAGAAATCATTTTTATACTTAGAGAAGACAATAATTTAATTTAAAAAGTTTATACTTGTCATCAGTAAAAAGTTACTTATTTATATATTGCTTTTCTCTATCTTTACTATAGTCTTACTTTCTCTTACTTTTCTATTTTTCTCTATAATTCTTTGTTCTGCAGTTTCTGGTTCAGTGGTTCATATCCCTAGTACTGCATAACGGGGTGAGCTCCAGTTACTTGTTCCAGCTTCTGTCAACCTAGCAGTTCAAAAGCTCGTAAAAAATGCAAGTAGAAAAATAGGGATCACCTTTGGTGGGAAGGTAACAGTGTTCCATGCACCTTTGGCATTTAGTCATGCCGGGCACATGATCATGGAGATGTCTTTGGACAGCGCTGGCTCTTCAACTTTGAAACAAAAATGAGCAGTGCCCCCTAGAGTCAGGAATGACTAGCACATTTGTGTGAAGGGAACCTTTAACTTTATGTTCTGTTATTTAATTCTTTGATATTTTACATTATGTTTTATTTGTTTGGCTGTAGTGTTTAATCATCATCACTGTAATCATCATCATCATTTCAATCTATCCACTGCAGGATGAAGGCCTCTTCCTCATGTTTCCAACCTATATGGTCCTGAGCTTTCTTTTGCCAATTGGGCCCACAATGCTTACTGATGTCTTTGATCCATCTTGTCTTTTGTAGATGCTTTTAAACAAGTGGGATCTAGCCTATGACTGCCTTGATTAATCTACCACCAGTTCTTGCTTTGTGAAAACCCATTTTTATTTCAATTCTTTTATTCTCTTGATGAATGTTTAATAAAATTATTATATTTAGAAAGCAGAATGCAGCAGCTTAAGTCATTGTGGATGTGACTTGATATGCTTTTGTAATACCCTTGAGACCTGCACTGATTACACTGGCATCTGGGTGTAATGCAGTTTGGAGACCCTTTATGGCCTCAGGATCCTTCTGGAGGCCCTCTAGGCCCTCCATTCAGGACCTGGATCTTTTCAGGACTGCCTTCTCTCCATAATATCTACCTCTCCAGGGGACTGAGTGGGGAGCTCTCACTCTTGGTTGTTTCTCTTAAGGAGTAGGATCTACAGAATAGTTTGACCCTGCTACCTTCCTTCCTGTTACTTAGAAAATCCATTAAAAATTGGGAGTGGAACAAATGTTTCTTTGGTGAGAAAGGGAAAGGGGAAAATTGCTTGCAGTATTCCAAGTTTTCATATTCTTTTTTTTTTTTTCCTATTAATTGTTGGGTTGTTGTCTCCATTAATTTTTTTAAATCTGAACTTTATACATCATAGTCTGTTTTGATTGGACTGGCTTAAATAAACACCATGGTTCATAGTAACAAAAGCTTCCAATAGATAAGGCAAGATTCAAGCATGGCTGTATTTTCCAGCAGGAGGTCATGACTAAATCTTTTCTACCATCAGACCTGTAGCTAACTAAAACAGGTAGAGATATTCATTCCTCCAAGAGACCTGAAGACGGTAATATAGATTATTCCTTTATTTCATAATGAATTATGTAAATGTGTAATAGTGAAAGCAATATACAGGTAGTCGTTGACTTACAATTGTCCATCTAGTGGCTGTTCAAAGTTACAATGGCACTCAAAAAGTGACTTATGACTGTTTTTCACATTTATGACCATTGCAGCATCCCCATGGTCATGTGATTAAAATTAAAACACTTAGCACTGACCCATATTTATGATGGTTGCAGTGTTCCAGGTCATGTGATCACCTGACAAGCAAAGGAAATGGGGAAGCCAGATTAATTTAATGACTATATTACTAACTTAATAACTGCAGTGATTCACTTAACAACTGTGGATAGAAAGGTCATAAAATGGGACAAAGCTGACTTAACAACTGTCCGACTCAGCAACAGAATTTTTGGCCACAGTTGTGATCATAAGTCAAGGACTACCTGTAGTTCTCAGTTTTTAATTTCTAGAAAGGCCATCTCTTACCAAATGAGCCACTCCCCCAAATTTGGCAGTGTAGAACAGGAAGAAGTTGGATGATACTGAGGACACTAGTAATGAAGATGAAGTGAGTCCATATTTTGGGTATATTTGTATATAGATAAGACATATTACAATGTTAACATATTTTTAAACTTGATGTGAATCCTAAGAATTTTTCTCTGTGTGACAGTGGAAAATTATATTCCTATGTCGCTTAATGCTAATGCTAGTGTGACAGTTTTCTCATTTACAATGCCAGATAATATTTCAGAGTTTAAAATTATATTTGATTTTAATATGTCTGGATTTGATCATTATCACCTGGGTGGTCTAAGATAATGGATTACTTTGTTCAAGATAACTGTATTGCAGCTTGTTTAGTTTTCTAAAGAAACAGAGAATAAATCTGAATTATTATTTGTCTTTCTTGTAATGTTCTTAAAGGCCTGGTACCGAAGATCTAAACAATTTTTCAAGGCCAAACAAAATATCCATTCAGTGGACTTAATTTACAGCCACCTGACAACAAAGAGATAAAGCTTGATCTTACTGTTTTAATTAACAGTATATAAAGTGGTCATCTAATGTAACAAATCAGATATCCAACCACATCAACCCCATTTTTTTTCCTCAACATTTAATCCAAGCCTAAAAGCTTCTCTGTTTGATTGCTTTAGTTTTCAAAAAAGTTCAAAGATGTATGAAATATTATGAAAAATGTGACAAGGGTGAGGCAAATGCTTTTTGAATACAAACTATAGTTTGATCTAATGCAAGACAACCTATGACCCTCTGGGTCATTGTTTCAGAGAAATTTACTTACCTAAACAGAGAAACAGAATGTACACAGATGGGGGAAAAAAAGCTAGGAGTGAGTGAGTGAGTTGGAAGCTAGCACTGAGTATTGGAAATTTCCTTGCTTGCTTCCTCCCTCCCTCCCTCCCTCCCCCCCGGATCTTCAATGACTTTCTCTTTGCAAGCTTCCCACAAGTAAACACTTTGCTATTGGAAAGGAGACAAAGACAACTTGCAATCATATCAGTTCCTTCCAGCTTTCCCTTTGACTTGTGGGAAGCTGTCAGAGAACATTGAAAATGAGCTCATGTGACTATAGCTGACTTTGGCAGTGAAATGGTGGCACTAAACAGCAGCCGAGTTGCACTGAAGCAGTAACAATATTTCCAAATGTCATTCCCATGAAAGTAATAGTTTTGCATTTTGGACACATTTTGTAAGTTAGTCCATTTGAGGTACCTTGGTTCAATCATTTTTTTCCTTATCACTTTGCAGGTCACAAACAGATGCAAAGGTTTTAATAGTATATGAATTTAAAGTACAATTATTAAAAAGCATTTCTTTTGACTTTTCTGTTTGGCTCTTTTATCTTCTGGAGCTATGAAACCTCTACCTTGAAGGTGGGGATAATTCCTATTCTACACAAATATTTGAAAACAGACCATTCAGTTCTGTTCAAATAACATTTGGCCTTTAGGTTATCTGAATGGCTCCTTTAATATATTAGTTAATGTAAAAGTACAGAGAAGAGCAACCAGGATGATTAGGGTACTGGAGACTAAAACAAATGAAGAACGGTTACAGGAACTGGTTATGACTAGTCTAGTGAAGAGAAGGACCAGGGGAGACATGATAGCAGTGTTCCAATATTTGAGGGGCTGCCACAGAGAGGAGAGGGTCAAGCTATTTTCTAAAGCACCCAAAGGCCAGACAAGGAATAATGGATGGAAACTGAACAAGATTTAACCTAGAAATAAGAAGAAACTTTCTGACAGTGAGAACAATCAACCAATGGAACAGCCTACCATCGAAAGTTGTAGGAGCACCATCACTTGAGACTTTCAAGAAGAGATTGGACTGCCATTTGTCAGAAATTGTGTAGGTCTCCTGCTTGGGTGGAGGGTTAGACTAGATAACCTATAAGGTCCCTTCAACTCTGATTATCTGTTATCTGTTAGTTCATTCAGCTTATATAGGCTTTATATACATTTTTGGAGGGGAGGGGAGACTTTGTTCATCTTGTCCAGAACCCACTAGGTCTCGGAAGGGCATTAACTCTAGTAAAAATACATTAGTGAATCACTACTAGAAATATGCTTTGTGTCTTTGTACAAATGTGTATGTAGATGCGTCATTATATATCTGTGGAAATCTAAATCTTCCCCAGAATGCGAGAAGGCTAAAACAGTTATATCTCCTAGTTTAGAAAGTTGTGAATATATACGAACTGTGAAGTAGATATTATATTATTACTGTTCATGTGTAAGACTTTGGAACTGATGTAGAACCATAAAACATAAGATATTGCAGCTATATTCATAGAAGATGCATCAGTGGAAACATGACTACAAATTAATGATGAATTGTAATTATTACTTGTATTTCATATCAGATTTATTTATTTGCTTCTGGTGGCCTACAAGATACAAAATTAAAAAGCATATATAGAGACAATTCAAAACTATTATTGCTTTTGAAAGAGACTCTGATTAATTTTAAAAAGTGAGATATATTTTCTCTCTTTCTCTCCCTCCTTCATTTCCTCACCTCCTCCCAATTAAGATTATACAAAGGAACAGAGGAAAAGGCAGGATAAAAGAGACCACTTTTATTGGCCTATAATGAAGTGGTGAGTGATTAGCTGGCATTTATATCCAGGTGGGGCCATGCTTTTCTTTTTCTTTTTGTTTGAATAATAAGTGATGGACTTCATTCCTTGAGTTATGGTTGAGGCAGGAAATTGCTGGGAATATTAATAATATTTGAGCAAGAGAGAACACCAAATTTTCTTCAGGTATTTCTATTTTGGCCAGACAGGCTTAACTTTCTAGGGACTCTTGGATATTAATGGATATGGCCATACCTCTACTAGATATGGCCATACCTCTCTAGTCCAATGGCAACTAATTCAGAATTATTCTTATCAAAATTCTTAATCTTTGGAAAGTGGAGACTTAGATGAAAGTAAAGAACTAAAATAACATTTTTTTTATCATAATACTAGGAGAGACAGTTTGGTCTAGTCATTAAGGTACTAGATTAGAAACCAGGAAACCTGAATTATAGTCCAGCTGGCTGGGTAAGTTTGGGCTAATTACTCAGCCCAACTCATCTCACAGGGTGGTTGTTGTACAGAAATAAGAGAAGGAGGAAGGAGTATAGGTATATTCATCATCTTGAGTTATTTAGAAAAAAATAAAAGTAGGAAATATAAATAAATAATCTGCAATTAGGTGTTAAATAAGATACTACATTTTTTATTTATTTATTTTATTTTATTTGGTTTGTCAATTGCTTACAAGATAATAGGTATGAGTAAAAACACAGTTATAAATACATGGATACATATAAGAAAAATAAAAGAAACAATAGGACAGGGATGGTAGGCACGTTGATGTGCTTATGCACGCCCCCTACAGACCTCTTAGGAAAGAGGTGAGGTCAATAGTAGAAAATCTAAGGTTAAAGTTTTTGGGGTTTGGGGAAGAAACCACAGAGTCAGGTAGAGTATTCTAGACATTGACCACTCTGTTGCTGAAGTCGTATTTCCTGCAATCAAGTTTGGTGCGATTAACCTTGAGTTTGTATCTATTGTTTCCTCTAGTGTTGTTATGGTTTAAGCTGAAGTATTCATTGACAGGTAGGACATTGCAATGTATGATTTTACATACTATACTTAGATCGGAGCGAAGGCGGCATAGTTCTAGGTTTTCTAGGTCTAGAATTTCAAGTCTGGTGGCATAAGGTATTCTGCAACGAGTAGATGAGTGGGGAACTCTTCTTGTGAAATATTTCTGGACTTTCTCAACTGTGTTAATATCAAATACGTAATTTTAGGCAGAAGATGTTACTACTAGCAAACTTTAATGACAATGAAGGAATCAAGACATGAAGAATCCAAACTGCCTACACTAACTATAGCATAATGTTTTCATGAGAAGAAAGCCTCTCTTACTGAGGTCAATATTTGATACAAAAATATTATGCAAATATTGATTTACATAGTGGTCTACTAAGGGTTAATCAATAAAGTCGCTTTGTTCTTGTATTGAACTAGCTGATTAGTCATTTAGTGAATGGGTATAATTTCAATATAATAATCAACATGTTATTTGGCTGTTTAATGTTTTCATGGAAGGCTAATCACATACATCCCCTCATACACGCCATATTTATTAACTTAAACATTTATAAAGTGCTAATTCAAGGAAATTGGTTGATATTATGAAGGTATAGAAAGGATAGAGAAGGGGCTCTGCAAAGAAGAAGCTTATTTCCTGGGCCTAAGGGGAGAGCAGATACACTCCTTAACATCATCTAAATGTTATGTTTTGAATCTCATAACTTGCCATCTGGGTGTGGCTAGACCTCAGATTTTTGCTCTCCCCTTCTAACTATAATCTTCACTTCTCTTATCCTAAAGTATGTCAGGAGAAATCCAGCCCCCAAATAGGCAATTCTTCCATCCATCCACCCCCATGCAATGTCCAGAACACCTCAAACCATTTTCAACTTTTTTTCTTTCGTCAACTCAGTTATAGGAGCAAAGCTAATAGAAGAAAATGCCTTTACTTTTGGCTAATTACAAAACACAAGGGCATCTTAGCCCATTCTTTGATCTTGAAATTGCTAAGCCTTCTATTTATGTTACAGATAACAGCCTTAACTGTTTAAAATATTACTAAGAGTGTATTAAACACACACAACTGCAAAGAAAAACAAAATCAAGAATGGATATTGGCCTTAGAGAAAAGGATTAGGCTTCAAAGAAGCAGGGAGAACAAAGGATTCATTGGTAAACCCATCTAAGATGATTAGGTGAAAGATTAGGTGGGGTAGCAGTACTTCAAGGAAAGCTGGCTGTTTGCCTTGAGTGCATACAAAATAAATGCTTCTTCCTCTTCAAGGAGTCCTTGCATTTAGTCATCTGTGCAGATTAATTTTTCAAAAAAAAAGTTTTTCTAAATCCTGTGTTTATTATTTTATAAATAATTCAATGTGGTGAGCATACAGTACCTAATATGCCTTTATTCTCATATTTTCCCCACAGCAACACCCTTGTGAAATGAATTGGGCTTACAAAGAGTAACTGGTCTAAAGTTACCCAGTCAACTTTCATGCCTAAAGGGGGACTAGAATTCATGGTGTCCAGGTTTCCAGTCTGGTGTTTTAATCACTACACCAAACTGGAATCAGAAGGATTTTCTTACTGCATTCTGGAAAAATTTACCCTTTTAATTTTGGGATGGATGGGTGTTAAGATTATTTTGTTTTCCACAACTGCTGTTCCAGAAAATATTAGCCATTGGAATAAAAAGCTTCCAGAAAAAAAAACTTATCCGGGAAGAGAGTTGTGTTTGTATTAGTACCACTTTATAAAGCCTTAGTAAACAAACACCTGGAATACTGCATCCAGTTTTGGTCACCACATTACAAAAAAGTTGTTAAGACTTTGGAAAAAGTGCAAAGAAGAGCAAGCAAGAGAGTTGGTATTGAGTGATTTAGTGATAGCCCTTCATGAGTTTGCATTGCTACAACTAGACAGGATTAGACTACAAGTCTGTTATGACTTACTATTATCTAATAGGAAACTCTAGAAGCTTCTACTAGTAGAGAGAAGGAAAATTCCCAAAATATGTACTGAAAATATGTTCTAGCAATTTAAATTCTGTTCTTGTTTTATAGAATGGAACAAGATTTTTATGTTACAGTTTGAAGTGTGACTGCTCATTGGATAAGGCACTGACTGAATGTTATTTTTTAACTCTTCTATTGATCAGCTGGAGAGAGCCTTGATTTGCTTATGGTATTCTCTGCCTTTTATAACTAGTTCAAGGTCAACAGAATTGAAGTTGATTGGGATTGGATTAAAACTGCTTTTAAAGATTTAGAGAAAGTCAATATTTGGAAGTGTTTTCATCTCACTTTTACTATGGAGACTGAAGAGCCCTAGGCTTTCACCATGCAGATAGCACAGCACTAGCATATCAGACACTCCCTCTTTTAGAGATCTGGAGTCATTCAATTCCATTTTGTTATATTTTTAATCTAGCCACCATTAGCCTTGGCAAAGAGAAAGGCAGAACTGAAGGCAGGAGAAAAAATCAGAAATGACACTTTTAAATTATGTTAATGTGCTTCACTTACAATTCTGCAGGCAAAGATGGTTCTGTTCAAAAATTAATGAACATTTAAAATTGTTTTAATTGCATTGTTTACTGACTGTGGATCATGTCTGCTGCAAGCTCCTTGAGAGTTTTAAAAGTACTGTACGTTGCAGTGGAACTTTCAAATGAAATAAAATGACAAGCTCAGGAGCCAAAAAGATCTTGACAGACTTGAACAATTGGCCTTATCCAACCACATGAAATTTAATGTGTAGAAAAACAAGGTTTTACACCTAGACAGGAGAAACCAAAGGTACAAGTACAGATTAGGTGAAACCTGGCTCAAAAACAGTAACTGTGAGAGGGATCCTGGAGTCCTAGTTCATGATCACTTTAACATGAGTTCGCAGTATGTGGCGGCAGCCAAAAAAGCTAATACAACCCTTGGTTATATAAACAGAGTCATAGAATCAAAATCACATGAAGTATTAGTACCACTTTATAAAGCCTTAGTAAACAAACACCTGGAATACTGCATCCAGTTTTGGTCACCACATTACAAAAAAGTTGTTAAGACTTTGGAAAAAGTGCAAAGAAGAGCAAGTAAGATGATTAAAGGCCTGGAGACTAAAACATATGAAGAATGGTCGCAGGAATAGGGTATGGCCAGTCTACAGAAAAGAATGACTAGTGGGACATGATAGCAGTATTCCAGTATTTGAGAGGCTGCCACAAAGAACTTATTTTCCAAAGCACCAGAAGGCAAGACAAGAAGAAGGCATGTATAAGCACACAATCATGCCTACTGTCTCTGTCCTATTGTCCCCAATTATTATTTCCTATTTCTTGTATTTAAATTTATGTTTATTCTTGTTTCTGTTGTATTGTAAGCTTTTGACAAATAAGAAAGAAAGAAAAAAAGAAAAGAGAAAAAAGAAAGGAAGGAAGAAAGGAAAAAAGAAAGGAAGGAAGGAAGGAAGGAAGGAAGGAAGGAAGGAAGAAAGAAAGAAAGAAAGAAAGAAAGAAAGAAAGAAAGAAAGAAAGAAAGAAAGAAAGAAAGAAAGAAAGAAAGAAAGAAAGGAAAGAAAGAAACAATGGATGAAAACTAATCAAGGAGAGGAATGAAGGAGAAACTTCCTAACGGTGAGGACAATTAACCCATTGGACAGCTTCCATTCAGAAGTTATAGGTGCTTCATCACTGGAAGTTTTTAAGAAAAGACTGGACAACCATCTATTTGAAGTGGTATAGGGTCTTCTGATTGAGCAGGGGGTTGGACTAAAAGACTTCAAAGGTCCTTTCCATCTCTATTCTGATTGAAATAAATGAATGAAAATATAAAATGTGATAGTCAAAATAGTGCTGAACAGAGATAAAGATCTTGATGCTCATATTCCTGAAAAAATATTGATTATATTGATTGTCTAATTTTAATCTTACTGATTTCAAAAGAATAACACCTTTACTCTTTGCTATATTGGAAAAGCTTGAGTAGAATAGAAATTGAATGATAGTCAGGAAAATTCAAACATTGACACTTGAGGTCAATACAGGTAGTACTATTTAACCTACCCAAAAGGTGTAGTCATCTGTATATTGTTCCCACTTGGCATAACCAAGTAAAGTCTTCACATTTTACCTGACAGCTGACATTTTCTTGGTGACAATGAGTGGTTTCTCTTGTTTTTTTCAGGGATGCTGTTTCAATTATCCAGTCTAATCTAGAATTCCTGGCTTTCTTCAGGTACTAAACAGGATCAACTTGCTATAAAGGCTAGCCACACACTTCTAAAACAATGGACACAAACATGAATTGAAAAGAAGAGAACAGAACTTGGTATCACTCAAATCTAACCGAAGATCCTACATCTACATAAATATATGTTAGGGTAATATTTTAGCACTTTCCTCTGAACTGGATAATTCATTCTGCTGCATTATCTTGCAATTCCAGTGATATGAATTACCCCCAAGCAAGTGAATTTATATTTCAAATATATAATAATTTGTTAACCAGGCATCAGTTCAAGAGTTGAAGGAGTTTACCTGGAGTTTGGAATTTCAACTAAAGAAAATGACAAGCGCTTATAATTACCATTGTAATATTTGTCATATATGTTTGTAGGGGTTAAGGTTCTTCTTTTAATAAAACTTTTTTGTTAAATGTAAGCCCTTCTAATCTACATACAAATCCTATGACAAGTAGAACAAGAAAATAATAGGACCAATAACCTTCAAAATCCTGTTACCTGATAATTCCCCCAATACACAGTTTTTAAAAAGGGAATGCTGGGAGCTGTCATTCAGCAAATCTGTTGATCGGGGCATTATTTCCCACTTCATCCTAATGCAACCATGGCAACAGTGCTCATTCATTGATAATACTGGGAAATCCTTAAGTACTTTTGCAATCCACAACTTTTGCCTGCCACAAGCCACCCATCCCTACTGTTTATTTTTTTAGAAATTAGCTGAGAAAAAATCTGCTTTTATAAAGTATATTTCTTCTTAAAAGGTCTCACAGAATTAAACCACTAGTCTCTTTGTTTGCAGGAATTTATTTGTTTGATTCTCTGTTGAATTAACTTTTGGGATTTCTGACTTGATACCCATCTTCAGTGGTGTTCAGTAACTCTCTCTCTCTCTCTGTGTGTGTGTATTAAAAGGCCCAACTTTAATACAATCAATAATGAAAATAATTCACAGCACGTCTAATGCTTTGAGGTGATGAATTATATCTTTGTCATCAGTCTTGTCATAATTCAGAAGTTGTACCTGAGATCTGAGCAAACTCTAATGCTGCATTGTAGATCAATTTCCAGTTATTTTCTGGCTGTTGTTTCACACTACAATCAGGCATCGCTATTTGAGCAGAAGGGATTTAGAAGAGAAAAAAAGATATCTCAGAAATATTTTCTTGACTGAAATTTCAGATTTATTTGTTTGTTTATATGCTGCCTTTCCATCCAAGCAGCTACTCAAGGTGGATTTAGCAATGATTTTAATCTGTACTAAATAAATGAAATCTTAATTTGTCTAGTACACAGTAAATAAAATAATCCATAAAGAAGAATGGTTTTGTTTTGCACACATTTCAGACATGAGTAAATGGCAATATAAAGTACAAAACAATGAAGTCTAGAGAATTAGGACTCAGACATATATAATATGAGACATACATGGCTGTGGCTTCTGCAATATCTGATAGATTCCTAATTCCCACATTACAACATAAAATGAGATTAGTTAGCATCTTGAAAAGTTCCATAGTCTGGACATTCAGGTGATGTGATTTTTTTGAATTACAGTGGAGTGTTTAAATTAATTCCAATAGTCAAACCCTGCTGGCATTGACTTTTGATTCCCAATAAGGTGACCATGGATCCCAATGTGCCCATAGGCACCCTAGTTTTGATCTGTTTGGGAAGTGGAAGCAATATGAGAAAAGAAAAGTAGACAATGTTTGTTAGGGACTTGGCATGCTGCAGAGCAAAGCACACAGCTGAAGAATCCTCTTTATTTTCTAGAATACGCTTGGATTACACCTAGTTTTGATAGGCATTCTTAAAAACTAAAAATGATAGAAGAACGATGGACTGAAAATGGCTCCACAATAAGTGGAGCCATCAGCCTGAGTGAATAATGAAGAGCAAATAATGAACAGTTGGTAAGTAGACCAGCTCTTCAAACCTTT
Source organism: Notechis scutatus (assembly GCF_049901735.1). Taxonomy (NCBI): domain Eukaryota; kingdom Metazoa; phylum Chordata; class Lepidosauria; order Squamata; family Elapidae; genus Notechis; species Notechis scutatus. Next base: position 129,502,813 of record NC_142012.1, on the reverse strand, counting down.
CCAGATAAAGGAGAAGATGAGAGCTTGCCAACAAGTGTTCCAGAATGTTGCTCCTTGCAAGTTTGCAGATATCCAGTGGGTTTGACCATTGGAAGGTAAAAGAATAGTCATCTTGTTCAAACCATAGTTTGTGCCTTTGAAAGAACCCTAAATTTCCATACTTTTCTCATCACTATTGGAAATTGCTAGTTAACTACTTTTCAGTTATTAGAAATCTTTGGACCAACAAGTTTGAAAGCACTTGATAAGATTGTCTTCAATGCTTAATGAAAGTTTTAACAATAAACTCATGGGCTTATTTTTAAAAAAACAATAAAAGATTGATAAAAACTTTGATTTAAAAAAAACTACAAACCAGATAATTTAAACCATTTGGAATTAATTATAAAGAATGTTTCCTGTGAGTTAATGCTTTTGTTTATATTTTTTTTAAAAACATATTTTAAACATTGGACAATAGAGGTAACTAAAGGTTTCAGCTAAAAGAGAAAAGCACATAAAATCTACTAATGGGTGCAGAAAGGTGTAAAATATTCTAACACTGTAAATATTGAAGAAGGATTTTGAAAAATTGAGACAAAAGTTAATGTTAATATTGTCAACAGAAATACCTGCTTTTATCAATAGATTGTGTCTAAATGGTTCTATGGAAGAGGAACAAGAACAAATTTTACCTGACAAGAGTTTGAGCTGAAAGTAGAGTTACAAAGGCAAGTTAAAGAATGAATGGAAATAGATATACTGGACACACAAAATAAAAAGACTGATGTTTAAATGATTAAAAGTGACATACAAATAATAAGCCAAGATATTGACCAGTATTCTATACTGGACTTACAAAATAGATTTGTTAAAGCTTTGAAGAATCCTCATGAGAAGAGACAAAGAAGAAATGATGAGAAATCAAGTTCTACAGTATTATTTAATGGACTAAATATTTTTTTAAAAAGGAAGGAATGTAGAGTTAGTTTGTTTGATCAAGATTAATATAGACATGTTGTCATTTCTAATAAACTTTAATAGACTTTACCTGACATCAAGACTGAAATGGTAATGCTCTATCAACTTGTTTATAAATAAGAAATGGGAAGAAAAGATCAATTATTATCATTTACAGTAAGAGGTGAAAAGTTACTAAAATTATTTATACTTCTTTGTGATGAAGATTGGAAGTCACTTCATTGTACCTTTCTTTCCTTTACTATAATCTTATTTTTCTTTCTTTTTAATTTTTCTCCCTTTGCACCATTTATTCTTTTTTTCTCATTTTCTCTCTTTTTAGTTTGCATTAGTTTTTAGTATTTTAAGTATAACATTTAATAAATTACTTTTAAAAAATAAAATAAAAATGATAGGTGACTTTGTTCCAGTGCTTGTTTTTAAGTATATCAACTCATAGCTTGCTACTCAGTATTTATCACAACATATTCCAGGAGGTAGAGAGTGTGGCAGGAAGCAACCTAACCAGTTTATCATCTGCTAAACTATATTTTGTGACTGGTCACACACCCCCTTGGCAGCCCCATTTTGTGAATGGGCAAGATGTATTCTTTGAGCACTATGGCTTGCTCTCATACTGTCAAGCATGTTCGATTACCCAGAAAATTTATTGAAGATTCCTGCATTGACTGCTACCATTTCCCAACTTGGCAATAAAAGCAGATAAAATGTGGTGATGACAGTAAAATAGAAACCCTCTGGCAACATTCTATTATCCACAAAAAGACAATTTAAATGAACAGCAAAAGAACTACCGATCAACTCAAAACTAGAAAGGCTTGATAGTATTCTGAAGACTCATCCTATTAAAATTTTAAAGCAGGAGTATAACTAGGAGGACTCTTTGTAAATCTATAATGAAATGCTGCAATGTATACATAGGGTATTAGTAGGATTCATTCTGTTAGATTTAATGTAGGCAGAGTTTCATCCAGCAGTACGGAGGCAGCCCTTAAAGAATAATTTTAGTATTGTTGATGGATATGTAATTCTTAATTAGCTTTGTGGGTTTATTAACTTCAGTGAACTAACAATATTAGCAGCTGTGAAATACCCATTTTGAAGGCATCAGATATTTATTCATGTCCATTAAAATGGGTCAGAATTTCTCATTAAAATTTTTGCAAAGTGCTTTGTGTGGTTAATTAAGAACATGCCACAAAGCAAAAGCCAGAATTTTAGACACAGCTGTGTTTAAAAGTTCCACTTTTGAACTGCGTCACATGTCCATGGGAACAGACTGCCAGAAACAATGAATGCATTCAAGAGTGTAACAAACGGACCCTTCTGTACCAAAACTTCTTGTTGTCAATATTCCCTCTCTGCTTCTAGTGATGACATGACTCAAATTTTACTTCTTGTCTCAACATTTGTTTATATCAACAGTTTTCAAAGTATGAGGTAGGTTTCTCTAAGAAGGTGATGCTATCATTCTTTAGGCAAAGTATGAGACAAGGTCAAGAATAAAGAGAGAAGAGGAGAATGGGGAAAGATAAAAGAATGAAACAATCTTTTTTTTTCTGCAGGCAATCAAATACTACTTAAAGTTGTCATTAATATTCTTTTATATTTAAAGTGCTGAGAATGTTTGAAATTCCAGTTTCATTTACATATACTGCTGTACACCCATTAGTATCCTTAATAAAGGAAAAATAAGTATTTACAGTCTTCCTTCTTTGACTTTTACCTGAATGAAAGAATGAAATCAATTGTGCTAAAAAGTACATATATTGGAATTTGGTCTGATCAGAGAAGTATTTTCCTCTCCAATGTCAGTCTTCACTCCAAAACTTATATATTATGTTGCAGCCTAATCCAATCCAGATGCCTTTTAGATGTATGATAACAGATAATCAGAGTTGGAAGGGATCTTGTAGGTCATCTAGTCCAACCCCCCACCCAAGCAGGAGACCCTACACCATTTCTGACAAATGGCAGTCCAATCTCTTCTTGAAAGTCTCAAGTGATGGCGCTCCCACAATTCCTGAGGGCAAGCTGTTCCATTGGTTGATAGTTCTCACTGTCAGAAAGTTTCTCCTTATTTCCAGGTTAAATCTCTCCTTGTTCAGTTTCCATCCATAATTCCTTGTCTGGCCTACAGGCACTTTTGGAAAATAGCTTGACCCCTTCCTCCCTGTGGCAGCCCCTCAAATATTGGAAGACCGCTATCATGTCTCCCCTGGTCCTTCTCTTCACTAGACTAGCCAAGCCCAGTTCCTGCAACCATTCATTGTATGTTTTAGCCTCCAGTCCCTTATGGGTCAATTACTAACATTTTTCAGCCAGGATGACCATTGCTGAGAATATTAAAACTATAGATACTGTATATGGAAGAAGATTCAGAAAGGGAGACTCCAAGAGGAGCTCTGTGCAGCAAAGGAAAAACAATGAACAACAACAACAACAACAACAACAACAACAACAACAACAACAACAACAACAACAATGGAGAGAAAAAGAAGCAAACTGCTGCCCTGAAAAAAGTTTCCCCAAACTGGTAGAATTAGTCTCCATTTTTATCCTTCATTTTTAAAGAGTTCATTTGGAATGTACATTCCCTTTCTTAGCAGAAAAATTATAGTGCTCTCCATCCATTTTTTGTGTGTTTTGTATTTAAAAAAGGAATATGCTAACCATACATTCCAAATCATTCCAAGTTAAGATATTTAAACCCCTACATCAGTGGTGGGATTCAATTTTTTTTACTACTGGTTCTGTGGCCGTGGCTTGGTGGGTGTGGTGTGGCTTTGTGGGCGTGGCAGGGGAAGGATACTGCGAAATCCCCACTCCCTCCCCACCCCACTAACCTGCTTTCCAGGTCTGTTCTCCTGTGCAGGGCAACAAAAGAAGACTGAGCCCGTCAACTGGGACTCCGAAGGCAGAGAATAGATGGGGGCGGGGCAAGTCCGAGGTTGTATTTGCCCTTCTCCGAACTACTCAAAATTTCCACTACTGATTCTCCAGAACTGGTCAGAACCTGCTGAATACCATTCTGCCCTACATGACTTCTGACTTCCTCTTCCACATTCATCAGTATAGAAGTTAACTTTTCTTCAAACTGCTTGACTTCCTAGATATTATTGAAAAAGCTGCCTCCATTATGGTACCTTCAGAAGTAAGGGTTGAAGTTCAAGATTTCTTCCTAAATGTGACAAGAAAAAAGCAGATCCCACTTTATTCTAATTAACCTACAGGACTGAAATCCTACATATAATTAATTACCTATTACCTATAAATATATTTCAATGAATCTAGTAGTATCTGGTTTTACAGACTCAGCCTATAAACATTCCATAGTTCTTCAAGCAACTGCATTAAATGCTCTTGCAAAGGCAAATATTTTTCAAACCATGTTACTGCTGAAAGTATTAGAAGACCATCCCCAGCATCACCCCTTTTCCCCTTCCCCAGAAAGAGAAAAAAGAAGGAAGTTTCACAAGAGATATAAACAAAAATGTTTGTAGAAACTGGTTTTATTTGGGAAGAAGAGATGACTATGTGCTACTAAATAAATATGGGTAATCCAAAAAAGAAAATAAAAGGGAGGAAGAAATATTTTATCTACTTTGGTGTTTTAATAATGTTAAAGTCCAGCCTGGAGCTCCTGTATATGCTTTGTGTTTTTATCTTTCTTCTAATGCAAACTTTTCCAGATGTTTTAAGAGTTCAACTCTCTTCATTCCCAGCTAATATGGAAATATAGCCTCAGTCTATTATTGTAGTTTTGTTATTGATTCCAACCCTTTTCTAACCACAGTAATTGTCACTTACATTATATGTAAACATTATATCTGAATAATAAATTAATAAAATCATCTATCATCTATCTCTTTATCTCCTGTATATAATAGAATGAGAAAGATAAATATTGACAAAGGTATTGCTATAGAAACAGGTAACATCTTTTCTTCTGTCATTCATGTTGAGACTTGGAAAGTAATTATATTTTCAGATTAATCTTCAAACCTATTCCAGCCTGCTAATATTTGCAAGAAAAAGCACTAAAATTTATGACCTTTGCTTTATGTAGAGTTTTATCTCAGTCATATCCAAATCATTCCTAAGACATTTATAATGTCAGCTAGAGCTTCAAAATAAGCAGAATTGCAGTAAAGTTGGAATCTGTGAAAAGCATCAAAGACATGGTCATAAAACCATGGTTTCTTATTTTGGCAACTTAGGCTTATGGGCATAAGAGACGATAGGAAGCCTCACACCCAGTTTTTCCCCCCAAACACCCATTTTTCTTAAATGCTTCTAAATTAGCTTCCCTCATTGTGTTTATTTTCCCTCTTAGTGTTGTTATTATCCTGTTTACCCAATGTCATTCTGTGAGCATCTCCAGACTTTTTCCAGCTAACACACACAATGCATTACAATTATACAATTATGCCATTGTAATCAAATAATTAAGATATATGTTAAACATATATTAGAGCTTACAAAGAAAAATGAGCAGCAGGCACAGGCAAATCATGAGGAAAGAGAAGGGGTTGGAAGTGTTATTTAGACTTCACTGACTGTGCTTATCTTCAGTTAGCTAAATACAGGAGGCTAATCATAGTTTTGCAAAAAGAGAAAAGATCATTTCAAGAGAGGTTTCCAATAGCTTACTAATTGGTGTAATTTAAATAAAGCCATTCTACACCAATTTTGCTATATTTTATTTGTGGTATTTTACCCTCGTTAAATTTTCTAACAACTATTAGACTGGCAGAATCAGGTTACAGCCAATATTCTACCTAATTCTTATTAGTCAATTTCTCTAAGTCCAATGTCAACTTGTAAAGCATTCCTGATCTGCCCTCCAGTTGCCATAGGCAAGGGTGATGGGGAATCGAACCTCACAGCTGCATTGAGGAATTTGCATTTCAGTCAAAACAAAGCACATTCCAGCCAGCAACATCAAGATCATTTCCACAGAGGCCCACAGTGGCCAGAGGGAGTGACTTCTACAACCCATTAAATTGCTTTATTGAGGAATGTGACTGATGACACATCTTGGGGGGGAGGGGGAAACAGGGTCAGAGCCAAAGCATGAATTAAGTGAAGTCAGAGTTGGCTTCACTTGGTCTGTGCTGACATGAAACTCTGAATAAATAACTGGATTTCTTTTGAAGCTTGTCCTGAGGTTCATAATTTAATTAGGGCATCAGTTGGAACCCTGACACACAGACTGTCTCATAGCAATAGCAATAGTGCTTAGTCTCATATAGTTCTTCATAGTGCTTTACAGCCCTCTCTAAGCACTTTACAGAATCAGCATATTGCCCCAACAATCTGGGTCCTCATTTTACTGGAAGGCTGAAACAACCTTGAGCTGATCAGGATCGAACTCCTGGCACTGGGCAGAGTTAGCCTACAGTATGCCTTCCAACCATTGTGCCATCACAGCTGCTCAGATGGAAACTGTAGGAGTAAAATCAGGAATGCCACAATGAACCTGGGGAAGGAATTAAATGGAGTTTTCCTTCTTCATGTTACCTCATCTCCCATTGATTAGCAATGCTGGCTGGCCTCAAATTCCATGGTGGTGAGGGATAGAATGGCAGCAATGGGAGATTTTGACCCCAGTGCTGGGGAACCACTGTGTTATGTATTGACATTAGCAAGCCAGAAGACAGGAAGTGAAGGAATGCCAAAGAGGAAGAAGAATATGATGGCAGTGTTGAAGAGGACAACAGTGAAGAAGGTCTACTGGGAGGGTGGGAATGGTAGTGGTAGCATGTAGTAAACACTAGTGGAATACAGTGCTGTCTATCTTAGCATACTGGGTAGAGGTGGGGGGGATAGGTGGGTAGTGGGGTTGAAGTGGAGGCAATTTGTTCAGGACAGGATAAGTGAGTTTGGCTTCTTCTGCTTCAGTGCTCCCCTGAAAGCATCCTTGCTTTGGAATATCTGAGGCTTGGGGTTGGAAGGGATGAAACTGGGAATGGCTTGGATCAGGGTGAAATGAGACATGATCATCATTTGTGACCTTCCCAGCCAGCTTCCAATAAGCAAAATCAATGAAGAAATTAGCAGAAGTCACAAGTCATGATTACACGAAGTTCTCACTTAACAGAAACAGGGGTTGCTGCAATTTTCATTGCTAAATAGAATAGTTATGTGATGTTTCCCTTGGCAGTGGAAATTCCAATCCCATTTCAGGTTGTAACCCAAGGACTACTCTCTTGCTGGCTTGATTTCAATAAGTGTTATGCACTGTATGCAGAAGAAAAACAGGAAAACTGTAAGGTACTAATCTGAAATAATAAATGATAAATATTTGATGTTGAAAAAACAGATAAAAATTGTAGTGTTTCATGTGAAGCTGAAATGAAGCAGATGACTTGATTCTTTAGATCTTTGAACTTGATTTTTCAGATTAGAAAGTGGTAGAGTTAAAAGACTATTAAAAATCACCAAGCTTGAAAATTCTGAAAAACAACATACACAGAATCACCAAGCTTGAAAATTCTGAAAAACAACATACACAGATGTTAAAACAGAGATGAAAGTAAAGTAAAATGTTCCAGATTTTTTTAAAAAATATTAGAGGCCACTTAATAGAAATAATTTATATGTCATGGCCTCAGAGCCAGGTTCTAAGATAGAAGTGGATGAAGTCCTACTAGGAGTTGCACCTAGTGATTCAACAGCCCATGAATCCAACACAGATGCCTCCTAGGTTGTTCCTCAACCAGACTGGTCTTTCTTTAGCTAGTACAGTGCCAAGAATCAGGGCAACTCCCCTCTCTGCTCCCCACAGCCTGAGAATCCTGCATTCTTGCAAAGTAAGCACCTCACAAGCAAGTGGAAAGATGCTGACTCTGCAAGCAAGCCCCGTGCCCAGAGGTGCGATTCAACCGGTAACAACTGGTTCGATGAGCATGTGCCAAATGTGTGCTTCGTGCACCACAGAGCCTTTGCTACTGACCTTCTCCAGCAATCTCTGTGTGTTAAACCAGGGGTCCTCAACCACCGGGCCGCGGACCGGTACCGGGCCGTGGAGCACTCTCTACCGGGCCGCAAAGAATTTTTTTTAAAAAAAAATGGCGGCTTTCTTCACCTTCGGTGAATGCTGCTGGGATCGGGGATCAAGGACACAAATGAAAGAAGGGGAGGGAGGAAGCAACCGAAGCCTGTCCTTCTCTCTGGGTCAGCTCTCTCAGTCGCTCTCTCGCTCCTCCACCAGCACAGGAAGAAACTGCTTCAAAGAAGCGGGGGGGGCGGGGCTTTTCCTGTCGCGGCAGCTTCCCCGAAGCGCCCGTTTCTCCCCCACCCCGTCCGCCCGCCCACCTGCCCGCAGTGCTCCGTTCTGCCTGCCTGCCTGCCTGCGTTAATGGTTGAATCGGAGCAGCTTCGGCTGAGTAAAAGAGGCGAATAGTTATTATTCTCAGCCGAAGCTGCTCCCAAACAACCAGAAACTAAGGCAGGCAGGCAGGCAGGCAGAACGGGACACTGGATTGAAGCGCGCGCACATAGCGCGCGGGGGTGGGAGTGGGGGGTGAAACGGGCGCTTCGGAATAGCTGTGGCAACAGGAAAAGCCCCCCCCCCGCTTCTTTGAAGCAGTTTCTTCCTTGGATGGTGGAGCAGCGAGAGAGCGAAGCCTCCTTCTCTTCTCCCCCGCCCCCCGGTCCTTGAAAAAATTTTCTGCTTGAAACCGGTCCCTGGTACAAAAAGGTTGGGGACCACTGTGTTAAACAGCTGATGTGCGGCAATCCACTGTGCCACACGAATCAGCTGAGCTTGAAAATCAGGATATAAAGCACAGACTAGAGCCAGGGCAGGTGGGTGGACCCAACAGCTGATCATTGGAGCAAACTGGTTCGCTCACAGCTGATCCATGGAGATACCAGTTTGATTGAACCAGGCCAAACCAGCAGAATCCCACCCCTGCCCATGCCTCACTATTGACAACTACTGAGTGGGGAAAGTCTCAGTTATGCACAGCCAATGGAGAGAGTTTAATCTATACAGGGATTGCCTTCTTGCTGGAAGCAATTTAGTCTCTGACTTTGTGATTTGTGAATTCATGTTTTTAACAGTTGCTTTGTTTTGATTTTGGCTTGTTCCTGACCATGAGTTATCCTGTGGTACTTTTCAAGCTATTGTGTGGTATTGAATTACAGACTTGTTATTTGAATTACACTTTCTCCTCAGCCTCTAGTAAGTTGCCATGGACATGTGCACTCTTTCTCTTGCTTCGCCAGCAATTCTTCTGTTGCCTTCCTCTGCCTGTCTGCTGCCAACTCTTCAGACAAGTCTTCTTGACATTTTTACAAGTATTGTTGCAAATTTACCAGCACCTCTGCAAGCTTTGTCCCCCTACCAAGCACCTACCGTGTAAGTATTTTCCACCTTTGATGCATCCAGGACATGAAATTATGATATTTAAATATTCTTTACAATGCTGAGCATGATCATATGCAGCAGTCTTTATGAATAAATTACATTTTTCTCATTGCATCTGGATTAAAAGCTGGAAATTGAAACTACATATACATTTCTATTCAGTACAGAATTCCAGTGCCATCATAGTCATATTTATGATTTATAATACAAATAGTCTTCAACTTACAATTATTCATTTACAGACTGTTCAAAATAACAATGGCACTGAAAAATGTCTTATGGCCATTTTTTAGACATTGCAGTAACCCCCAGTCACATGATCAAATTTTGGGTTCTTGGCAACTGGCAGGTATTTACAATAACTGCAGTATCCTGGAGTTATGTTATATGTAACAGGTAGATTTAGTGGACATTTGAATTTAATGTATACCAATTTCCCATAAATTAGACTGTCTATGAGTGAGACCAGAAAACATAGTGATAAAGTAAGCAATATGTTAAGCATGTAACATATTGGTTTAGATACTGGGTTAATTCCAGGGTGAATAAGGTTCAAGTCCATTCTTAAATGCGTAAGCTAACTGGATGATTTTGGTCCAGTAATCATTTCTCAGTCAAACTATTTCACAAAGTTGTTGTTTCCAGAAAATCACAGAAGTGTTGTACTCTGTCCTGAGTTCTCTGATTAAAGACAACAATTCTATGCAAGAAAACCTATATTGTTCCACATAAGAAATATATTTTATCTATAAGATGTATTGGGCAAATATACATTAATGGAAATTCAAAATCTGTTACCAGTGCAATAACTTTGATTAACAAGTCTTTAACATTTGTACTAGAACAAGAAATAAGAATCACAGTTTCATTTCTGAATTTCATTTCCATTTACAATGGATCAGATCACAGAGGCTTGAAATTTTAATCAAACTTTAGATCCTTGGTTAGATGGTAATATTGTTCCAGCTAAATTTAATTCCCAGTTTATATGATGGAGTTTAATTTGGAGGGTATAATTTTTAACTTTTTCATGATAGGAATATATATATTTTAAAAAAAGTTTGTATCAGTTTTGTTCCTCATTTGATTTTTAGTATCTCAATCCCTAAATGATTACAGATTACAGATTAATAGAGTTGAAAGGGATCTTGTAGGTCATCTAGTCCAACCCCCTGCAAAAGCAGGAGATCCTACACCATTTCTGACAAATGGCAGTCCAATCTCTTCTTGAAAGTCTCCAGTGATGATGCTCCCACAACTTCCGAGGGCAAGCTGTTCTATTGGTTGACTGCTCTAACTGTCAAAATTTTCTCCTTATTTCCAGGTTGAATCTCTCCTTGATCAGTTTCCATCCATTATTCCTTGTCTGGCCTTTGAGTGCCTTGGAAAACAGCTTGATCCCTTCCTCTCTATGGCAGCCCCTCAAATATTGGAACACTGCTATCATGTTTATCATTTTTTATTTTCTTGTTCAGATGTCTGCAATATTGAATTATCTGCAATATCCAATCATGCTATAGGAGCTCTATCAATTATTATAATAAATGTACATTAGAAAAAAGACAGTTGATAACTGAAGTAATAATTTTGGAAACTTTTGAGGCACATTTGTAGATGTCTTATTGCATAGGTTTCATGGGAAAATAAGAGTAAAAATAATATTTTTGGGAAAGAAAGTTAAAGAACTTTTTAATTACATCTGTAATTCAGTTCACACTGGAATTAGATAAAGCTTCTACGTCTTGCAAGTTTTAACAGTTCCTTTATGTATTTGATATCTAGTACATAAATTATTCCATGAATAATTAAGCACATATATTGGGAGTGAGGAAAACACATATTATTGGCCTTATCTGGAAAGCAACTCAAAGTAATACCATCTCTATTATTTAAAGCACTCAGGGCAATGTATCGAATGACTTTGATTTAATAACTCATATCTGTATAGACATAGACATACACACACTCAGTATTATAATATTACATGAAAAAAATTACTGAAGAAAACATACAATTTAAAAATACGGTAACATAGCTCTTTTTGAGATAATCATGCCCAAACTTTTTATAGATACTATGAAATGTATGAAAAAAAGACAAGTTCACAATGCCTACTGAGTAGTATAAGACATTTCTTTTTGCTCCCATATTGTTGGAGATTTGAAATGATGCTTTGAGAAAAGTTTGTAAAAACCCCTTTAATAAGACTCCTAAACCTAAAATTTTGAAGTCTGATAAAGATTATATGTCTGTATTGCCCATATTTTGGTGGTAATTGACACATAAACTACAGATTATATTACTTTCAATTATTCTCTATAATCTGTTTCTTTTTTGGATAGATGACATGTCTTGCTTTATTTTAGATTACTAATTGATATTTTAGTCATACATTTTGAAAACTAGAATTAGCAATGGTGATTTTGTTGGATATGGAAAAAGTCTTTGATCTGAAACATGTTTTGGCTAAATATTGATTTCCTTCTTTTTGACATTCATATAATTACACTGTGATATTCTAATCCTTTAAACAGGGTAATTATGAATGTAATTACATCTTCACCTATGGAGATGACTGGTGAAACTTGTCAAGGATGCCCTGTTTAATTTGATATGGAGCCATTGGTTTATCTTATCAGGCATTCAAAGGACATTCTGTGTATAAAAGTGTCTAGTATTGAACATATGCTAATGATATATTATGTCTTATTGATAATTATGAGTGCTGTATACTAAAATGTGTGGATATTTGGTAAAATAACAAGTTAATTTGTAATGATACTAATTAATTAGAGAAATTTCATAGACTTCTGATCAGTATTAATTTATGTCTGGAAATCAGTAATCTCTATGAAAGTGAAAGTTGACTTTGATAAAAGGATGAAAATAGTATTTTGAAGTTTAGAATTAGGAAGAATCCTAATAATACTTTGGACTCCCAAGGAAATAAATGGGTCATCAAACAAATTCTTCTCAGAATTTTTAGAATTCCCACTCTAAGCAGAAATGTCCAGGCTAAAATTATATTTTGTAGACATCATATGAAAAGTTTGCTCTTTTAAAAAGTCTGTGGTGTCGAGAAAGATGGAAGAGAATAGAGGATAACATTACAGTGGTGATGACTATGATCTTAAGATGAAGGTTGGGGGTCATAAAATCCTGGAAAAATCTAAGTGTGTGTTTGTTAAGTGTTGACACTGACTTGAGGCCACATATTTATCATTAAACTTTATTATTAAACCTATCTATTATGTTTGGATAAGATAATTTAAGAAAACATTTTTCCATGTTTATTAGACACAGTATTTCAGAGGTCTTTAAAGAAATAAGCTGTCATTTTACACTGAAAGTGTAAAATCATGGAAGGACACCGATGCATATGATATGGACTTGGCCCACTAGCTTCCATTTTAGTTTAATATCAAAAAAAATCTATTAATAGTGATTGGAGAAAGGAATATGTTTTAAGAACATGAACTTGATTTTGAATGATATATAAAAAATGAGAATTTTTCAATTTTTCAAGAACCATGTACAGTATTTATGAAACATGGGGCATAGCAAGAAATATTACACCTTTACAATGGAAAGGGAGTCCCATCTCCAATTTACAGCCTTGGGTTGATGGTATATGTTCAGTTTCTGCATGTAATTGTATTGTTTTTCAATGTAACAGAAAGGTAAATTAATATTACATCATGGGAATCATTTAGAAATACAGAGTAAGAGAAGAAAGACAAAGAAAGTAGTTTCCTCCCCTCCCTTTTTTTTTTTTTTTTTTTTGCTATCATATTTTACCTTCACTGATTGCATCAGAGATGAAACCAGGTAGTGAGTAGTATTAAATCTAGTGTGAGGACTAGAATTTGGATGAATTTATATGATTAGAGATATTTTTAGGTTTATGCTATGAATGTAACACTTATTGATCTTTTCAGGCTAAAATAGATATGCCACCTTTTCTTCTACTTGTCATTACTCTGTTGCTGTCAGTTTGAACCATTTCATAAACCTAAAACAATTTTTAATCATAAAAGCTTATCCTAGTTTACCATAGTTCACATTAAATTTAATCATCTTCCTCAATAAAGTTTAACCCTACTCCCTTACAAATATTGATATAATCCTAATACTCACACTCATTCTCAAACATAACATAAACCAATGTTGTATATTTTCAAACCTATTAAATGAAACTGATAGCTGGACAATGGGAATAAATTCTGTATGCCCTTCTTATTGCTAATAGGCTAATCCTTCAACATGGAAAGATACATTTATGACTTCAATTACTCTGTGGATTTAAAACCTGGTGTTATCTGCAAATTATGAATGTTGCTTATATGCTTATATATGCAGAATTACAGAGAAATATATTCATCCTTTATTGATACTGTTATAAAGTGGCCTGAACCAAGGCCCTCTTTCTCTATTGGTCTCTGTCTCTGTCTACTTATTTGTCTGTCTGTCTATCTACTATCTGTCTATCTATCTATCTATCTATCTATCTATCTATCTATCTATCTATCTATCTATCTATCGCCCTGGTTCAAGCCACTTTACTCAACACAGGCCAATTTCCATCTGATTGAATCAAGCTATTGCTGTATCATTATACAAAATAAAAAATAGATTTGTACTTTTAATGTCTATTTGTTCATTAAACATAATAAGTAAACTTTATACCAGATTTTTATATCTAAAATTAGTGGATTGGTACCAAATGAAAACACTATTGCTGAAAAATAGGCTGCATTTAGATAGGAATGGTCAGGATTAGATTATTGTTTATTTTATTTTATTTATTTATTTTTATTTATTTATTTATTTATTTGATTTGCCAATTGTTTACAAGATAATAAGTATAAGAGTATACATAGTTGTGAATACATGGAATGGGTACATATATGAAAAATAAAAGAATAGGAGAAACAATAGGACAGGGACGGTAGGCACGTTGGTGCGCTTATGCACGCCCCCTACAGACCTCTTAGGAAAGGGGTGAGGTCAATAGTAGACAGTCTAAGGTTAAAGTTTTTGGGGTTTGGGGAAGAAACTACAGAGTCAGGTAGAGTATTCCAGACATTGACCACTCTATTGCTGAAGTCGTATTTCCTGCAATCAAGTTTGGTGCGGTTTACTTTGAGTTTGTATCTATTGTGTGCTCTTGTGTTGTTATGGTTGAAGCTGAAGTATTCACTGACAGGTAGGACATTGCAATGTATGATTTTATATACCATGCTTAAGTCAGACCGAAGACGGCGTAATTCAAGGTTTTCTAGTTCTAGAATTTCAAGTCTGGTGGCATAAGGTATTCTACAACGAGTAGAGGAGTGGAGAACTCTTCTTGTGAAATATTTCTGGACTTTCTCAATTGTGCTAATATCAGATACGTAATGTGGATTCCAGACTGATGAACTGTATTCAAGTATTGGTCTAGCAAATGTTTTGTATGCTCATTTAATAGAAAAATGTACCCCTCAAGGCCACCTTTTTATATACCGTTTTTGATTTTAAGTCAGTTTTTGATCCAATACCAAGAAAGAGATTGCAGGATAGTCTGAAACAGTCTACTATTGATAAAAGACTGATTCTACTGATTCCCTTTACTTAAATCTCTCCCTGAGAATTAGATGCACTCTTTGGATACATTTATCGAAAGCAATCCCAGTTTACAAAGATGGAAGAAAAGGTTGCATATTAGCTCCGCTACTGTTTAATCTATATTTAAATCCAATAACCCAAGTTTCAGATCATCACCCAGCTATTTTAGCTAATCATGCAATTCCAGCATTACTGTACACTGATGATGAAGTTATTATGTATACTTCACAGGTGGGGATGAGAAAAGCACTTAGGGCACTAGCTTTCTTCTGTATAGAACAAAAGTTTTCAATGAACTCCAAGAAAACCAAAGTGTTAGTGTTTGCCTGATGTCATAAAATTCACAAATGGCAAATAGATGAGACACAACACGAACAGGTAGGCACCTACGAATATTTTTGAGTGCATTTCTGTGCTTTTCTGTCCTGGAATGTTCTCTTAAAAAAAACCTGGGTAAGTGTCATGCAGGATACTTCTACCACTATCATAAGATTTCACTACTCAAAAGAAGCCCACAGTATGCATCTTTCTGACTAGCAAAATCAAAAGGGAAGCCAGATTAATTTGCAATTTGTTACTAACTGAGTGATTCACTTAACAGCTGTGTCAAGAAAGGCCATAATATTGGGTAAAACGTCTTAATGACTGTCTTGCCTAGCAATGAAAAATTTGGACTCAATTGTGGCTGTAAATCAAGGATTACCTATAAATCAAAGTCTCCTGCTAATCATAAAAAACACTATAATTCTAATCCCAATGCTAAATTTAACCATAGACTTCAAGAAAGTCTAAACCTAATCTATCTTTAACCAAAAATCAATACAAATTCCAATCTTCAACCTAGGATTCACTTCAAATTGCATCCTTAATCTAAGAATAGGAGTAACCATATAAATTCACATAAAAGCCATGTAAAAATAAGTATTTGCACTAAATATTAGTACAAAGGAAATATAGCAATAAAATTAACCCAAATAGTCACAACACCAATAAAAATGATGGTAGGATGAACTTTTATTATTTGTTTGTTTGTTTGTTTCTCTGCTTCATTTATATCTTGTTAGTCTACGTAGACTCCTAATAGTGTATAATAAAAGCTAAAATATTTAGTTATTTATTTAAATTTGATGCTGCCTAATTCCAACCCATTCTGAGCAACTATAACAATAATACAGGAATAATAAGGAAATAATGATATTTAAAACTGTCAAACCCTGTCATAAATTACTGTAACCAAAAATAATAATGGTTATTGCTCTGTAATGGATATTCAATCAACATTTCTCAGTTTATGTCTTTTGTAAAGTAAAATATGATGGAGCCATCTGGATTTCTGTGGAAGACTCTTCTATAGAATGAGTACTGATTCTGAGAAACAATTTTTTCTAGTTTCCTGTGGAACTTCTTATCCAGCCTACGTGATAAGAAGAATCAAACTGACCTTATAATTTCTCATATAAACAATTGGACTTCAGAGATGTGTGACTTAATTATTTTTGAAAAAATATATATTCTGTCAGACAAACAATGTAATATTATTTCTTCCTTAGTGAAAAAATTTTTTTCAACATGTTGGGTATCATTGAAAGTTTAATTTCTTTTTTTAAAGACAATTACAGGTAAACTTGGGATATAGTTGAATTACTTGTCTTATTATACATTTATTTGATTTGTATTTTTCTTGGTCTTTCCATATAATAAATTGTTTATTTTTATATTATGCAAAATGGGTTAATAAAAACTTTTTAAAAAGGAGAAGCCTCTTGAACTAGGTGCCCTACAATTCCAAATCATGTAGGTTCTTAAAGGTCAAAATAAGCACTTTGAATTTTACAAGGAAATTTATTAGTAGCAAAGCAGAAACACCATAGGTAAGTATGAAAAATTTCTCACACAACAGCAAGCATACTGTGGCATTCTGAATCAAGCAATTTTTCTAAAGCCTAATTTTGCTTTCCTTTCAGTTTGCCTTTTGGTTCTTTGAAATTAGCACAGGTTTTCCATATTTGAAGTGCTTGGCTTTTTGTTCTTTGATCACTATATAGAGACCTGTATTATGCATCAGTTTACCTTTCCTGAATAGGAAGGCTCTATGCTCAGTTACGCCACTCATCAGTCATTCCCTGGTCATCTCCAGTTTGGATTATTGTAATGCATTCTACATGGGGCTACCCTTGAAAATTATCTTTAAGCTTCAGCTGGTACAGAATGCAGTGATGGGAGCAATCTTGGCCACCAAAACAATGGTGCAGGTAACCCCTTTGATGAGTGGGCTGCATTGGTTGCCAATTTGCTTCCAGGTCGAATTCAAGATGTTGGTTATGACATTTAAAGCCCTATATGGAATGGGGCCAAGTTACCTACAGAACTATTTTTGATGCATTACATTAGCTGATTCCACCTGGTCAGAGAAGCTATCTTGTAAACCCCATCAGTTAAAGAAATTTAGGAAGAGTCTAGGAAGAGACTTTTCCCTGCTGTTGCTCCTGCATTTGGACCATTCTGTGCCAAGAGGAAAGGCAGACTCCCAGTCTCTTGGCCTTTCAGAAATGATGAAAGATCAAGCTCTGCCATCTTGCTTGCTTGGGACTCACATATAGTGGTGGCATCTTGAAGGAACTTCCCCGCCTTTCAGTTAACTTTTAATATTGAATTTTAACTATCCTTGTCTCTTATTTAAAATTTTAAATTCAGTTTTTATATTTTTTATCTTTCATGTGTACACAGCCAAGAGTCCCTCTGTGTGAGAGATGGGCCATTTCTAAATTTGATAAATAAATAATAGAAATTGTTTCATTTCGTAACAGGTTGGAATGAGTAAAGGATGCAGGAGTTGGAAGAAGTTTCAGATATAAACATGGGATAAAAAGTATAATGAAATTATAATAGTAACAAATATCATCAGTAAAAGATAAAAACAAGCTCTAAAACATAAACATATGATAAAGTCTGGGTGAAAATATGACAAAATTTCAACAAATATAAATAAATATATTTTATTCCTACTCCTAAAGTGCAAAAAGAAGGAGTCGTTTTCATTCCAGTTGTGGTATGTTAGAGGCAAATTGGCTGTCAATTTTTTTTACAAGTTTTATTCAATTTTTCACATTGCAAATACTAAAAGGTTCTTTTCAGTGGGCAACATATTCCCGGGTCATCACTTTTACATACAAATATGACAATAGTTATATATTCATTTTTTACATTCAACTTCCTATCTTATCCAATTTTTACTTAATTCTATTATTACCTTTTCCATTCCAACTTTTACAGAAAAGGAGAACAAACAAATTAATCCTGATCTCCAATATTAATCTCAATCTAAAAATCCTCTCATTTCATTTCAATTATTTCAAGTATAATTCTTAAAAATTAATATTTCTTTTAAGAATAAAGATAACAATATGTGTTTGCCTAATTAAAAAAATTACCAATGTCTTTCATTCCTCTTAATAATCTATCTTAACTTATTAATACTCTTTTCTCATTTGAATAGTTCTTTTATCTGTTAGATTTGCCATTTCATCGCATATTCTTTCCATAACTCTACATTAGTACAAGCTTTTACACAAGAGAAAAAAAAAACCAATAAGTTTTCCCTCCTTTTACTAATTGAGTGTGTCACCTCAGTGGTTAAAATAATAATAAGCATTCCCTAAAAAAGAGAGAAAACTACATAACATTATATATCTTTTCAATCGGATTCCACAATGTATTTTCCCCCTTTGATTGTAAGATTTATTTATAATTTCAGAACAAAAATAACATTACATTACATTAATCCCGGGGTACCTTTTATTTGGTTGTTTTGCCCAATTGTCCCGGCTCATATGCTTTCCACTTCTTTCTTCACTCCTGCACAAATCTTAGTCCAGCTGAGTCCTCCTCTTCGAGGTGGCCATTTTGGACCACCGCTTCAGGGTTTTTTTTTGGGGGGGGAAGCCAAGCCCAGAGGGGGAGATGCGGCTCCTCTCAACCTGGCTGACAGCTTCCCCTTACTCCACCACCCCTCTGAGGCATCTTCAGCCCCTAATGGCAATGATTGGGGCTCTCCAACAAAAGACCACAGGCTGTAGCTGCGGACAATCGTGATCTACGGCCCGTCAGCGAGGGGGGCTCAACCTGGAAGTCCACAAATTGGCTGTCAATTTTGAGGTGGGAATTAACTTTGTATAAAGTATTACCATATTGGGCCTCTAGTATATGGAGCAGGATACAAAGCATGGGTAGATGTTTTTATAAGGCTCCTAGCAGGATCTTGGAATTTGGATATCGACTTAGCTTCTCTCTCAAAGAAATGAAATTAATCAGGAACCCTAGTTTTCTATTTGTGACACACAGTGATCAAATGTATTCAGAGGATTGTTCTTGGGAAGTCTCATGTTGAAATAGAAGGTTAGCCTATTTTTTCTACTCATGAATCTCCATTAATTTATTATCATTCAAATATTCAGTGCCTGCAGTTTTATGCATGGTTGGGCAAAAGGTTAACCTGTATGGTTAATAGAACGTACTTTTCTATAAACGTCCTGGATTAATTGCAACATCCGGTACTTAGAAAATAACTTACTTTAAGATAACAAAAGAGCTAAATGACTTTGAGAATTATTAATCTATTTAAATTGTTAAGAGGACAAATTTAGTATTTTCTGTACGGTAAGGAAACTGCAAGAGAATTGTATGCTCTAATCATCACCTTAGGGATTCCCTGTGATCACAATTACAAAAAGTAGAGCAGCTTACCATATTGTGTTTTTTGCAAATGCCTGTCACATCCCAAAGATTGTGCTTTCAGTGGTTCAATCAACAGCCTGATGTTAATAAATCCTGTTCATAATTATTATTAACCATGGTAGGATAAATCCTACTAACTTGCCCTGCAATTGGAATTGTATCACAACCCATTCATAATTGAATGCACACTGTTATCACTTACATAGCCCCCCAGTGCAAGGATTATTTTATTTTCAGTGTTTAATCAGGTCTGGATTTGATATTTTATAGGAAACTGAGCATGCCTGATAGCAGATCTTGACAATAGGAGTCATTTTGCATGATATAAGTGAGAAATTCCATATTGCATCTAGAAGCCAAATGATTTTCTTCCACTGCACTTTTCATTCAACCCCTAATTCAACCTCTAGAACTCTCCTACCTCCCTCATCCCAGAGGTAGGTGCAATTTCTCCCTTGTTCATGCTCCACAAGCACTTCTTCTTCTTCTTCACGGATGATGTAAAACTATTCAACACCACCAACAATGCTACCGTCCTTCAAAGTGACCTTGATTATGTGTCTGAAAGGTCAAACAATTGACAACTCCAAATCTTGACCAACAAATGCTCTGTCCTACACATTGGTAAAAAAAAAAAAAAAGTAACCAAATACAAGCTAGGCAGATATGACCTCATTGAAAATCCTCACTCTGTCAAGGACCTTGAAGTACTCATATCTAATGACCTAAGTACCAGAGCTCACTGTAACAGCATTGCCAAAAAGGTATTAAGAGTTGTAAATCTAATCTTACGAAGCTTCTCCTCAAAAAATATAGAATTGCTAACTAGGGCATATAAAACATTTGCTAGACCAATACTCTAATACAGCCCATCTGTCTGGAATCCACGCTGTATATCGGACATTAATACAATTGAGTGATTCCAGAAGAATTTCACAAGAAGAATACTACACTACTCTGCTCGCAACAGAGTATCCTATATCACCAGGCTTGAAATTTTGGGCTTGGACAACCTTGAACTATGCTGCCTATGGCTGGACTTAAGCATAGTACACAAAATTATCTTCTACAATGTCCTACCAGTCAATGACTACTTCAGCTTCAACCACAACAATACAAGAGCACACAACAGATACAAACTCAATGTTAACCGCTCCAAACTTGATTGAAGAAAGTATGACTTCAGCAACAGAGTGGTCAATGCCTGAGATGCATTCCTGACTCTGTTGTTACATTCCTCTAACCCGGATTCCTTTAACTTTAAACTATCCACTATTGACCTCACCCAATTCCTAAGAGGTCTGTAAGGGATGTGCAATAAGTGCACAATTGTGCCTCCCGTCCCTGTCCTATTGTCCCCATTTATTCGTACCTATTTCCTGTATTCTTACTCATGTTTATACTTATACCTATTATCTTGTAAGTAATTGACAAATCAAATCAAATAAAAAGAAATAAATAAATAAATAAAAACCAAGATTGTACTGTGTCAGTAAACGTTTGGCCCCTAGTGGTCCTAAAAGGCGGCTTTTGTTCTCTACATTTTATTTTTGAGTTTTATTACTATGTATTTTGATTTGGTGTATTGTTATATGTTTCCCAGAGCCCTCAAGCATTGGAGTAAATTAGAAGCATTGTAAATAAATAAACATTGCTACTTGGGGAATTTATGCCAAGAAAAATATATATCATTGTTCTTTAAACTATATATTCCATAGTAAATTTTAGCCTATGTTAAAAAATGCATTGCACTGAAAAATATATTGAATTTGTTTAGGATAACATCTGGGACATTTAGTACAAGATGATCGTGGTCAAGAGCTGTTAGAACTTTACTAAGATGGCATAATAATATGATTTTGAAACACAGTAAATTTTTGTCTTGTCTGTGGGCACTTTTCATTCAGTACTCTTATAGGTACTGGTTCCTCAGCCATAGCTCCTCTTGCCTCCTTGTTGACAGATGGCCAAGAACTCTAACATCGGACATGATCCTTGATATTATTATTATTATTATTATTATTATTATTATTATTATTATTATTATTATTATTATTATTATTATTATTATTATTATTATTATTATCTTCTGTGAAGCTAACAACAATTTATCAAAATGTTTACAATCATAATACATATGGGTCAAATAATAAAGGGGATAAGAGGTATCTCCAAGGATATGAAGACAATGAAGCCTTGAGGAAGAGGAGATGAATCTTATTATTGAAAATGCTTTGACAGTATGGCAATGGACAAACAAGCCTAGATTATTGTTCATTGTAAGCTTGGAAGGAGAGAAAAGAAAAAGAAAAATGAAAAAGCGATCATATCAAACCACAATATATACTGAAAGAAGAATTTGCTTCAATATTTTTTATGAGGGTTTTTTTTCCCCCTGAGATGAAATGTAGCAAGTTGCCAGTGACTGATGGCTCTGGAGCATTTCTGCAAGTAAGCAGGAACTCCAGGGAGCTTTGCGACAAGATGTGTAGAAAGCCAGTTTAAGAAGTTCTATTGAGTTTAAAGATCAGACTTTGTTATGCTGTTAAACAGAGTTTGGAAAACAGAGCTTCAGTATAAATCATGGATTATATGACCTATACTGTGCTTTTGGAGCAAAAGGCAGCTAGTGATTTTGCTGCTTGGGTCAATATTGCTTCTGTTTTATAGTCATTATAATGAACCAGTTTAAAGTTGCTTGCCATTAATTATATTATATGTAGTAAGCCCACAAAAACTAGGCAACAATCATTCAGTTAGGCAAGAATCATTTTGAAGGGATCAGAGAAAATGGTTTTGATTCAGGCAAATGGGAATAGTCAGTAACCCTAAGTGTGCAATAGACAAGGAAGCCAGAGAAACAGCATAATCCAGCAATGTATCCTGAAACCACCAGGGGAAGCTGCCTGAGAAAGCCAGGGGAAATCATCAAAACCATAAAAAGCAAAAGTTCTAATATTTTGGACATGTGATGTGACACCCAGAAAAATATGGCATACTTCACTTAATCCTCCAAGGAAAGATGAAGACAAGTGAGGTCCAGGCAGAAGAAGAACATCATGGCTTCAAAATCTAAGGGACTGGTTTGGACAAAACTCAACAGCACTTTTTTGTGTGGCTGTTGATAAAAAATAGGATCGCCAACATGATCACCAATGTCTGATGATGAATAGGGGCACAAGAAGAAGAAGAAGAACCTGAAACCATTCAAATAGACATGACTGTTAGAAAATCATGAGAATGGCACAATAATTGAAATGCCACCAGTTTATTTTGGCTTTTGAATGGAAATAAATACTGTGTATATTTATGCATTCTTGCATATTTTTATACTATTTTTTAGTTTGTGTTTTTTGCCAGAGTCAGTTCAGTGCTATTGTAGTATTACTACAATATAGATAATGCAGTAATACACAATGTAGTCACTCAGGATAGGGATTGGTGTGATTCACTTACTCATCTCATTATGCATTACTATTTTTCCCTTTCCTCCTCAGTGTATTCCAGGATTGATTTCAAATCTCTTTTGGTAACATTTTTAAATGTACTGTGTTGTGAAAGAAGGCAGCATGTACTCTTGCTAGCATTTGTTGCTTCTGATGGCGGCTGGATGCAGAGTAATATAGCTTGATAGATATTATGCATTTTTTACTCTATGAGCTATTTGTGGTAGTGGTTATAACAGTTTCAAATTGGTAGTTTGAAGAGCTGCTAAGGACGGAGGCCTCTCAAACATGCCAAAATCAGGAAAAGAAGGATCAAAGAGATCCCTATCACTGATCACAGGAACTGTCCATTGAAAATTGTGCATTTGAAGAGGGAGAAGGCCTGTATCATGTCACTGGAAAGAAAATCCAAAGTTTGATTTAAATTTTATACCAGAATCAGTTTGCCCCTAGCATAATTTTAGCATACCTTGTCAATATTAACAATATTTGGATTTCTGCTCTTAGGGGAGAAATAGAGGAATTTTACAAATAGATTAAAAATATGCTTTGGTTAATAAAAAGTTATTACTTACAATAATCATGGGAATGGGTAGTTTTAGTACATATTTGGGAAAGAGTAGATATGAAGACAAAGATAGGTGAACCTGGCTAGGATATCAGCAATGAATGTGATTTTCACCTTGCACAATTCTGTAAAAAAGTTACCAATATTTCTAAAGATTAATATCTAGGAAACTGTATGCTTGATAGGTTCTAATTACAATGTAGCAGCAGCAAAAAATTAAGTAAAATTTGAAATTATCAATTGGATTGTAGTAGAGGTGATAGGAACAAACTTATTATATATGCTAGAGGATGGGAAAAAACTGGGACTTTTCAGATTTGCATGCACAGTTCTTTATTTACAGTGATATTTAATATATACAGTGGGTTACATAACGTTATACATATACAGCACCTTGCTGTGCTTTCACTTCTGGATTTGCATCTATCCTAGACAGGAGAACAGGAAGAAAGAAAAATAAGTATTTTCTGGGCTTCTTGGATACTAGCACTCTGTCTTCGCTGATCTCTGGTTTGTTCCTGAACTTTGCAGGTTTTTTTTTCATTAGCCATTTTGCTCAGCAATGTATGTATCAGACTCTTCTGGTTTACTCCTGAAACTTCAGATTCTTTCTCTTTGGTACACATAGCATAACACTAGTCTACATCCTGCAAAGACTACCTAACAATTTCCTTCTCCATTACTTAATACTTCTGCCTTTTATATCTTCGCAGCTATAAGGCAGGTGTTTTAATTAGGCACAAAGCTTCTTAGTGTTTATAAGAAGAAGTAATTATTGCAAAAAAAGATAAGTGGTAGATGTAGAAAAATTTAAGTACTAGAGATTAAATATGACTCTTCTAATATGCATTGGAAAATAAAATAATACACAGGAGCATATAAATTAGAATGTCAATATAATAAACAACGTGAATGGAAAATATAATTGACATCAAAGAAAAATTACATACATGGAAAACAAATACTGAATAACTTTTATGATAATAAACACCACATCATAAATACATAAACACAGGTGAGAGACCTTCCCTATGTAAAGAATAAGTAATACAAATAGTTAAAGCATTGAAAATTGACTAGGCAGGCTTCTATGCATATGTAATGAGGGAAAAACTGACATAGATGACTATTCCAATTGTAAACAATATCCATGTTTATTATGCTCCCCCATACAAGCAATGAATATATATACACATACATAAATACATACCTACATACATATACATACCTACATATAAATATAGATATAGATCATGATACATCAAATGTATGCTACATTATTTTTTGTTTTCTTCTGCTATATGCTGCTATATATGGTATGTATGCATGTATGTGTGTGTGATTGTGTATGTATAGAACAAAAAAGCTTATTTGTTGTTAAAATATCTCTGAAATAAGGAAATGACCTTGTAAGTACTGTATATAATACCTAGCCTGCATTTTGAATAATATTGTTATTGTTATGTCATTATTAGAAAATAGTCCTAACTATTCAACTGTACTTCTAATTTAAAAAACTAACTACCTCTTATATGAATGAATTAAAATACAGTGTTTGTGAATACAACTTTTGCTGGTGGAAACCAAAGTATATGGCCATTAAAATAAATTGACAGGTTTTTTTTGATGTGGAAAGTCATAGAAACATTATTACACACAATGTAGTTCAACATTGTTCTTTTCACCTGTCTTGAAGGTTACTTTTTCAGCAGAGGTATAAATATTCTGGTTTGTTGTCACATGGTCAAGCAATCAAGTGTAGTTTTGTTTCTGTAATATCGGAGATATGTTGTCTCTTATGGATTCACTCATTCCTTTTAAAGTAAAAGCTATTCTACACTCTACACTTCAAATGTAAAGCTTACATGACCTAGTATGTTTCAGTCAAAAGATAATTTCCCGGAAGGACAATCCAAGTGCAAAGGTGAAGTCTGAAAGAAGAATATCCAGGATGAAAAGGTCAATTTAATACACTGAATGTTGTCCCTTGTTAACTGTAGATGTATCATCAACCTTTCTAAGCTTTCACTGGTTAACTCCAGATTCTTTTCATGGTCATATCATTTAAAGATTTCTTACCAATTCTGCCTAAATTGATTCTATATCATCTTTTTTGCCATTGGTAATCCGTTTTCAAACAATAAATTGGAAATATTCTTGTGCTACTTAATGAATATAAGCTGTGAACACAGCAATTCTTTTTAATTGTTTCTTTTTAATTGAATCAGTACATCTATCTTAGCCCCCAAACAAACTTGTATTTGACCATAGATCTATTTTTTATTGTGTGTACCCAAGGTTCATTTTATCCTCTTGAAGATATTTAATAATTTCTTCCTTTTACTGTAGCAAACAGAACTCATTATTCAGCAAATGTAAACAGGGTGGGTTTTTTTTTCCATATCACCCTTCAATTTAGTACCCTCCCTCATTTACTTCTGCTTATCAGTCAGGAATCTAAACAATTTAAAACAATGTGACAAACCTTGATCTACATCTTGCTTCACCAATGCCAGCTAGCCATCCAATCATGAAATGCTATTCTTTGTAACTGAGAACACAGACATACATGTACACAAAGAAAGAAGTGTCAAGGTTGCCAGGAGTAGAGAGGCCTTCAAAACATTGATAATAACAAAAAAATCTTTTCAAATCGCCATGGCAACAAAAAGGTGCATTACAGCAGGCCAGAAGAAGTGGGTTATTTTGTTCCTGCAGCAATCTTTCCACTTCGTTACCCTCTTTATCAAGTATCTCTTCATTGGACTGAGTAGATATCTGTGTTGCAGAACAGAATGAATGATTCAAATTCATATTAACCTTTTCAGTGAGATCTCAAGTTCTTTGTGGGAGCTTCAATATCTCCCCTTCTTCTTACTTTCTTCTCATCTCTTGTTGGCAGAATCTCCCTTTTCCTAGCTTTCTTATAAATGAACTTGTGAGCCATAAAGAGGGTTAATACTTAAGGGGAAACAAATCCTGTTTTGTAGCACTGTCAGAATTGTACACGTATGAGGAAGATTAATGACTATTGTAACAGAAATATAACCAAATCAGGATGATGAAAAGGGAGAGTGAGACAGAGAAATGGGCTGACTTGGCTTTGATCCTTTTTAATTTCCTAGAGATGAGCAGCTTTGTCCCATATTGTTGTGTTGGGCAAAAACTTATATTTGGCTATTCTGACATTGACAGGAGGAGAAGATACAATCACAGAGAAAAATATGATTAATATAAATATTCTCCATCCTTCTCTATATCTCTCTTTCACACACAAAATCATGCATACATATACAAACACATATCATATTTTAAATATTTTCAATAGGTCTCAATAATATTGAGTTATAATTCTGAAATGTATCTTGGGACAATATACTTGTGAAATGAAACATTCATAGTTTTCTTTCCCTAGATTCTTGTCCATAATTTATTGAAAATTGTTGAAAGCCTGATATTCTCTTCAAATATTTTTCTACTATTTCTAATATTTTTCTCTTCAAATATTTTTCTACTGTAGTCTTCTACAGTTGAAACTTTAAATCCTCAATGAAAAATCAGAAGGGGCATTAAGATATAACATATATTATTTTCATTATACAATACTATGGGAAATAAATAAGATTAACTTGAATTTTTGGTAAGAAAAACAATTATGATATAATAGGTTTTAATGGAGACTTTGTAGATAGCTCATTACTAAAATGCAGAAGCAGTAGAAAATAAACAGAAATCATTATGTGAATATGTGAAAATGTCTGTTTTCACTCAGAAATCTATATGAGTGAATCTGGCAATGAAAGCATCAAGGTTAAAATAAATAGCTAAAAATATTATTGTGGTTCCTACAATCACCTGCTTCCTATATTCATACAAACTATTTTTTATTAAAGTTGTAATTCTTTAAGAATTTAAGCACCCTGTAATCAGGGGTAGGATTCTACCAGTTCAGACTGGTTTGGGCAAACTGGATGTTAAAGTTACAGCTGGTTTGCCGAACTGGTATCTCAGCTGACTGGCTGGCCCCGCCCCTCCCACCTCGCCCTTCCCAGGAGTCTCCATGTGGCCCATTTTTGATAGAGGTAAGTGTAGGGATCTTGGGAGGGCAAAAAACAGCCTTCTTGAAAAAAACGGAAGTGTCAAAATAGAACCAGCAAAATGGGCAAACCAGAGCACAGGGAGACTATTTTTGTCCTCACAGAGGCCCAGAGGAGACCTTGGGAGGGCGAAAAACAGCGTTCCCAGAAAAACTGGAAGTGGCAAAACAGGCCTATTTCCAGCTTCCGGTGTATCTCCAGAGGCTGGAGGAGGCTGTTTTTGGCCTCGCAGAGGCCCAGGGGAGGCCTCTGGACCCTTGGGAGGATGAAAACAGCCTCCCCTGGGCTCTGGAAGCCCACCGGAAGCCAGAAAGAGGAAGTTCCGGTAGGCCACGTCTACCATGGCCATGCCCACCCAGCAACTGGGCAAAGAACCAGTTGCTGGGATTTTTGAATCCCATCCCTGCCTGTAACCAATACAGAAGATTTAGTTTAGAATTATAATGCTAAAAGAAAGTGCTTGATGCTATGGTTCTTCATTTTAAATGAAACTAAAACAGAATAGTCAAATGTCTTGCCCTTCAAAAAGTAGATTTTAATAATTTCAATAAGAAGAATCCTATAGCAGGAAAATTAATGTGATATGGACCAGAAGATGGATTGAAATTTGTAAAGAAGATGATATTAAAAGCAATCACAATTAAGGGGAAAAAGGTGGAGAACAGCAGGAGAAGACAATATAGTTGTATAAAGAGCTTAATGGAGATCATATCTCCTATGTATTATCCTGATGAAAATGAATCCCTTTTAGGATTTTAACTACATCCTCCACTTGTTGACTACATGTTGTCCAAGTGTTCTATTAATAAAGCTCAGATAGAGAAGAAAACATATCAGATATTAAACAGGTTGGGTTCCTTAATATGTTTCTCATTCTCATCCATTCCAGAAAGCCAATTGCTTAGCATTCTGTGGGCATTCTTTTTGAGCATGGAGGACAGAGATGGTGGGGGTTATTTGTGTACATGGATTAGAAGGGAAAACTTGACAAAACTCCTGACAATTTCCTGAAGTTGGAAAGGAAAAAAATAGCCAGAATTCTTCTGATAAAATTGTTAAATGCCATTTTACAATTCTTCCTGTAATTTGGGCTAGAAGGAAAGTTTTGCTTTTGTCATTTCCACAAAATGGAAGGAAACAAAATGGCATTTTACCTTTTATCTGCTTAATCTGTTAAAGCAAAATGAAAAATAGTCATGATTTCAAAATTTCCTATATAATCTGTTCAAAAAGACAAAAACCAATCCCTTTACTGCCAACTGCTTACCTCCCAGCTTGAAAGACAGAGAGGACTGGATGGGGAGTGTGTCCTTGCCAGAGCACATCGCAACTACCCAGAAGCATACATCAGTATAAAGTAAAATAACTTTTATGTTTGTGCTGGGGAAGGAGAAATATACTCTCTTTCAGATGAACAGAATGTTGTCCATTCCTGCCCTTCCTAAATGGCTTGTCTTGCATTTGAGCAAACAGGAGATTTATATCAGTCCAGAGGCAAGGCAGGCATCAGAATCAGTGTGGCAATTTTTGCACCAATATTGCTTTCTTCCAACTTCCAAAGATGGATGAAGAGTGTTTCAACATAGCAATGGGGAAAGGTTCTCTTTTGCTCTCTCTGCAGTGTTTTTCACAGGTCAGAAATCAATTAAGAGCATATTTCACTGGAAACACTTTAAGCAATGTGATATTTCATTAAATATTACTGCAAGCTACACCAGATTTGCTGTCCAAGTGTGAATTACAAAATTACTGTTGATTCTTTTAATAAGTTTCTCAAAGCTTGCAGTGATTATATTACAGGATGCTTACTATGTAGTTAATCTCAGTGGAATATGGTTACTGAAACTAATATTCATCTGTACTCACATACAATTCTATTGTATAATATATATGTTATATACAGTGCTCATTCATTGTGCCTGCAGTATGTGGATTTCTTGCAGTCATAAAAACAAATAAGTCAGTGAAATACTTCCCTTGAAGAAGTCTTAAAGGCTTATTAAGCTTATTCATTACAAGCTTATGAAGATTCAACAGTGACATTACAGGGACGCAGAAGGAATTGGCATTATTACTTATGCATTATACATCCAGCCATTTTATGTGTTTAAGCATTCTACTGTAAGACGGGGTGGGATTCAAAAATCCCAGCAACCGATTCATTGCCTGGTTGCTGGGTGGGCATGGCCACAATGGGTGGGACCTACAGGAACTTTCTGTTTCTGGCTTCTGGTGGGCCTTCAGAGCCCGGGGAAGGCTGTTTCACCCTCCCAAGGGTCCAGAGGCCTCCCCAGGGCCTCTGGGAGGGTGAAAACAGCCTCCTCTGACCTCTGGAAGCCCACCAGAAGCTGGAAATAGACCTGTTTTGCCACTTCCGGTTTTTCTTTTTTAAAAAAATAATAATCCATAACAGATATTTTCCTTTTAGAAGGATATTTCTGAAATTCAGGAAGTGTTTAATATGGGTACTTCAAAACAAATTTTATGCTTGTAAGTATTTTGAAGACTTTTTAAAAATAAAAATAACTTTGCAAGGTTGAATCTGATTGGTCACCAGGATGAGAGATTTACTCCTCCAGGCTTTCGGACTCCTGATAGACCTCATCTTCAGAGAACTTCTCTCTACTGGAATATGTGCTTTGGGCTATTCCATGAATTGTATGTATGTGGTGCCTTCCTCTTGGTTGATTGGTATGTTGATGGCTGGCAATTGGCCATTGTTTTCTTGTGCTGCCAAGCCCTTGACTCCTTGATAAGCTGGTGGTAAATCATCACTCCTGTTAACTGACAAGGGGGCCGTTTTCCAGATCCCAGTTACTGACTCAGATTCAATCTTGTATTATTATCCTGGGACCTGTATATCTACCTTTATTCATGAAAAATAGCTTCATTTAAAAAAATCAAAAGGTTTTTTTTTAATTAAAGTGTATAATTATAACCAGTGCTGGCTTTAAACTAACAATGAAAAGGCACTGGTTTCAGATGCCAAAGTATAGCTTATTTATTTATTTATTTGTTTGTTTGATTGATTGACTGACTGATTAATTGATTTCTGTAGCTGCCAATCTCAACACACTACTCTGTGCATCATACATTAGAAAACAAAACAAAAAATTAAAACAGTACAAGATAAATATACACAAGTAAAACTATTACAATGAATACAGCCAGAAATGGAGCTGTTAACACACTTGAGGGTCCAGATAAGGTATTCATAGATTTTATTTATTGGTGCACCTTAAGCTTTCAATCAGTAGGAGTGGGGGGGGGCATCAATGGAATCCTCCATGGGTGCCATATACCCTTGAACCAATTCTGATTACAACTTGCATTCGTGTAATGTCTTCACCTAATCAACTTTCAGAGTTTTTTATTCACCTCTATATTTTCTTCTTATTTTGTTTAGAAACAACCTTTGGGGAGAAGTCCAAGTAAACAAATAATTACAGATTACTTGTAAATTAGAAGCACTACTAGAATCTCAGTTTCAAAAATCCTAGTATTTTACCAGTAATCCTAATCTCCTCCTACATGAAATAATATACACTTTAATATTGATACAACACAAACAAAAATAATATTTGTTCCATTTGTCGAATATTACAGGAGATTCAAATGACTCAATGTTCTCTTCAACTTGTATATATGCATATCTGCATCACATGAGACACTGGTATTTATATTAAGAAAGTTGAAAGTGATCATGTAAATAAAACGTTAATGGAAACAAGTTTGTAAGAAAAGGGAAAGAAGAAAGGAATCCATGAGAAAAGATAACATAGATATATCAAATATCTATTTTGCCAATTGCTTGAAACAGTTCTTGAAAACTGCTTGCAAAAAGAAGTAAAAGAAGTAAAAGTATATACAACAACAATGTATATTTGGGGAAAGTGTGTTCAGAAGAAACTTATTTGCAATACTTTGTTGGTAAATGTATGTATTCAGAGGAAAAGAACTTACAACGATGCACATGATAGGAGAAAGTACTTTAGTTATCCAGCTAACTGAATAACTGAATAATTATGTATATAATTTTAAATGTTGCAGAATCGGAACTGATTCAACATTTCATTTCATCTGAGAAAATGAACATGAAAAATGATGGACAGCTTTCACTCATTGCTAGAGAGTAATATCACTGACTGGATTATTTTCTTTTCCTTAGACTTCCTATCTTTGAAGTCTGTGGTAATCTGTTTCACTTTCAGGTAGTACTCATTTAACAACTGGTTCAGTTAGCAACCATTTGCAATTATTATGTGATTAAAAAAGTAAATTTCGAACCAATCTCTATATTTATAACCTTCACAGATCTGTAAAGCAAAGAAAAGTAGGCACTTTGCCTACTGAACAATTTGCTGATCTAAATTGTGGTTGCTAAATGACTACAGATATTAATTTTATTCTTTAGTTTCCAAGATCCCTAACTCTTCTGCCTCTAATTTGTTTCGTTTTCTTCTAGGCTTCTCAATGGTGAAGATCCCAAAAAGGTGCTCTTGGTCTTTGTCCTATGAGAAGTGCAAATTTTGCCAAAATCTTGTATGAAATTTTATGAGATTTTGGTGATCTAATCCAAAATCACTGAAACCTCATGAGATATCAAAATTCAATAATAAAATGTGTTTTCACTTATCTTACAGGGTATGTTTTGGTGATGCTATGTGAGAATGTGCATGATATTTATAAATTTCTAATGAGATTAAATTATTAATATTAGTACTATATACTGCACTGTGATGACCCAGGGCATGGCACAAAGGCAACACAGTCAGATAATCAATAAGAGTTCCTTTATTATCTCCAACTTTGCTACCAATGTCCAGATTAACTTCTGGCTGGAGAAAAACTCTCCCAAGAACAGCCTTTGATTGCAGAAAATTAAGTCTAAAACATGGTCAACACAAACTGTCACTTTAAGTCCAATCAAGCCAAACTGAAGTAATTAATTTGGCAGGGCAAGACAAAAAATTCAGATTTGAAGGCATGGCAAAACTCACACGGTTGGGAAGACACCAGGAACACAGATAAGCAACGACAACACAAGATAAAGTCACGTTTGCTTTCAGCAGCCTGCTGCACACAGCTTGCCTTTCTTATAAACTGTGTTCCCAGCTGTGGCTAATAAAGGGAATCAGGGCCCTTTCCTCACCTGTAAGCCATGCAACCCATATTGCTCTCTTCTTCATTCTTCCCTGCATGCCTTAGGATGAAGAGGGGGTGCGCTGGGTCTTCCTATAAATTCCTTTCCCAGTTTCCTCCACAGCCAATGGAGCCACACTCCCACTCCCTGTCAGCTGTTTGACTTCCTCCTTGGATTCAGACTCCGACAGGGGTATGTCACTGGGCTATCACATAAGATCCCAGAATGTTGGTCGTATCTTTCAAAAAAGACTGGTATCTCATAACTTTGACAAATTTCATATGAACTGTGACTGTGCCCCTGTAGACAAGGGTCTATCAAAAGAACAGTTCAAGTCCTACTATACTGTAAT
Source organism: Notechis scutatus (assembly GCF_049901735.1). NCBI lineage: Eukaryota > Metazoa > Chordata > Lepidosauria > Squamata > Elapidae > Notechis > Notechis scutatus. The sequence continues at coordinate 129,469,532 of NC_142012.1, read as the reverse complement.
TTATACTATACTGTAATGATAGCATGGACCCATCCAATAAAATACCTGGAAAATACCAATCTTTGTTATGTCCAATTGCTATTACTGGATCAGTGCTTGTAGTCTTTTTGAATATAGCTAAATTTTATTATACTGTCTACAAAATTAGACTGATTTTGACTGCCCACTGACTATCCACCACTAATTATAATATATTATCTTTCTTTTTATTTTAAATTATTCTTATTTATAACATTGTCTATGATCTAATAAAAACTAATAGAAATTATTACTGCTTAGACAATTAATTCTTCTGTTATCTTTGAGATCAGTAGATGAATTAGCTCCATTATGGATCTCATCACTCTGCTATGCTACATAATAGTGATATGCAAGAACTCTTTTTAATTTTAAAGTGAAATCTCACATTAGTGAAACTATTATGAAAATACTTTCATCATCTTCATAAAGTATATTTATTTGCTTTCATGTTTATACCAGAAAAAGTAGATTCTGTAGTTTTTTTGGTTTTTTGTTTTGGTCATAGAGATTGATTCATAATGCCTATGTTATTTAGTTTTTTCCCAATCCCTCTATGTATCAGGTAGTTTTAACAAACCTCCTTCTTCACTGATGACACAAAGCATGAGCTAATAAAAATAATAGAATTAAAATATTCCTCATATAAGATTTTTACATTTATATCTTTCCTTTTCATTCTGATTTTATACTTTCTTTTCAGCCTGGAGACCAATGGTTAACTGCTTTACAGGTGCATCTGTGTTTTATTACTACACAGTATGATCTGGAGCTGGTGGAGATAATTAAAAAGATTTAATTGGATAGCAAATTTAGCTATATCAGCTTTGTTCTGACATCCTCTAACAATAGTCAGATAACAGGCCCTTTGTTCTGTGCTTGATATCTGACTCCCATAAAAAAAGGCTTATTGGGTAACTCATATAAGGATTTATTTATTTATTTATTTTTATTTTTATTTATTTTATTTGTCAATTGCTTACAAGATAATAGGTATAAGTAAAAACATAGTTATGAATACATGAATACATATAAGAAAAATAAAAGAAACAATAGTACAGGGATGGTAGGCATGTTGGTGCGCTTATGCATGACCCCTACGTCAGAAGGCTGTCAGAATGGATGGTGCTAAGGCATCTGCCTGGGTTGGGGCCTGCATCCAATCGACAGTGGCAATTCCTGAGATTCCCTAACCCAGGTCTGTCTTGAAGGCAAAGGGTGAGTATTTCGGGCCTCTGACTACTTCAGTGTGCGCTAAGGCATCAGAGGCATCGAATCCCAGCAAGAGCAAAATCTTGGCTTCAAGATCTAGGGCGGGAAATAGATGAGCCATATGCTCATAGGTGAGGTACAGGCATTTTGGAAATTAGAGAGGCTTTGAATGTGCTTGGAGACAAGTGAACAAGATGGTTGTGCTGAAATATTTTCATATAAGTTCTTACGAAAGATCCTGGCTATAACTTGAATTCATAGTATTGTTACTGTTTAGGAAGATAGTCTATTTAAGAAGCCATACAAATGTTATGTCCCAACTTTTCACAGGAACTTCTTATGACAAGATTTCTTATTAAACAGCAGAAAAAATAAGAGTTATGAGTATTTCAGTCTAAAGTGGGGAGTACAGAATAAAAATATCCATGTTAGAAAATTTGTTTCATTTTCTTATTCTGTTTTAGGGATAGTCTTAACATTAATTTTATTGGAATCTCCCTAGTATAATAAATACAATTACATTTATAATGATAAAAGCAATGATGTGCCAAATAATTCCATCAAGCATCAGTAATCTTTATGTTTTCTATGGATGTTTATATGATCTAAATTCATCTCAGTATTTGACAAAATGGATGTTTAAGATAATGTATTGTAAAACTGTCTAATCAAAATAGTTTGCCGATTTCGAAAATTATAAAACAAGTGAGCTGAGAGAAAATTAAGATGAATATGTGCATCATGCATAACTGTAACAGCTCCAAAACGTTCTGGGGTAGAATGATTGAATTCATACAGTTTCTTTCTTTTTAGAGAAGACAACATTTGCCTTTTCAGATTATCTTATCATTGCCTTTTGTACTAAAGAATGGTTCAGTTGTAACGAATCATGCCTCATGAAAGAGTATCACTAGCCCTTGAGGTTTCTCCATTTGTAATACTGTAATATAGAATCTATACAGTAATACTATAGAGGTAATGCTGCTGCAGCAACTATTATTTATATACAATCCATGTTTGCTGGGGAAGATGTAATGAAATACAACATATACAAATACAAAATCTAACATGTGTTTCCTGCTTCAACTTCCTTTGATTTCATAAATTCTATCATTATGATTCATAGCTTTATATCTAGTCTACACATTTTGCATGTTCACGGAGGCACTAAGTGCAGGAAATAGGATGCGGTTGTTAGACATGCTGCCTTTGTTTTTAAGGAAAACCTTGTAGGATTATGTTTTTGGCATGGAACATACTGTACATAATATAGAAATTGCAGAACCTAAAGATAAAAATACCAATATTTCAGTAAAATATGTCAGAGATATAGTGAGTACTTCAAATGAACTACTGTACAACTTTTTTTAAAAAAGGAAGCTACATCAGCAGAGTAACTTTTAATAGTAGCAAAGAATCTAGTGTCAGTTTAAAGGCTTAAAGCATTTATTATGGAATAAGCTTTTCTGGATTACAGTTGCTACTTCAGCTGCACCAAAATGTATTTACAGTTGCTTTGTTTGAGATAGGAAGCAATAAAGAAGTGAAATGCTACAGCAGCAGAATGTCTTGAAGACTAGGCTGACAATATGTTTCTGAGTTCCAAAACATGGACTATGAAATTCTTCATCCTATGTAAGGACTCTTCCAAGGAGTTTTTCTGTAGGTATTTCTGTAAAATGTCTTCATTCTTCTACAAACAACAATTATGGCTCTTGTACTATGTTCATTAATAATAATCATACAAAAGAAGAAAATGATAGGAAAATGGATTTTGTAATGGAGGAGGAAGATGAGACAATGCAGAAGAAAGAAAATGAAATGGATACAGTAGTGCCATTTATAAGTAATGTAAACCACTTTTTGCAACCTGGTATCACGTAAGCATCTTTGCACTGCAGCTTTCAAAATTTTCAGACAGCAAGATAACTTCATATTTACCATATGCAGACTTAGAGGAAACTTATTGAAAGGTAAAGTGTTGGAAAACATTTGGATCACTACTAATCAGCATGCAATTGTTATGAGAAAAAGTTTACAAAAATGCTTTCTTGAGGCAATGCCATATCTGACTCCTTGCATCATAGTTAATGAATAATACAACTTTTTTAAAAAAAAACAACAACAACCCTACAAGTAGGCTTTGATCCACAATTGGAAGTAGAATTTCAGTTGTAAGTTATTATGGTCATAAGTTGAAGTACTTACATAACCAGACCTAATTTTTGATCATTTTATGGTGATCATTAAGTGAATTACAGGTACTCCTTGACTAACACCACAGTTGAGCCCAAACTTTCTGTTGCCAAGTGAGACATTTGTTAAGTGAATTTTGCCCCATTCTACGATCTTTCTTGCCACAGCTTTTAAGTGAATCAGTGTACTTGTTCAATTAGTAACATGGTTGTTAAGTGAATCTGGATTCCCCAGTGCTTGTTGGAAGGTTGCAAAAAGTGATCACATGACCTAGGGACACTGCAACCATCATAAAGATGAGTCAATTCCTGTGTATCTGAATTTTGATCACATGACCATGGGGATGTTGTACTGGTTGCAAGTGTGAAAAGTGGTGATAAGTCATTTTCTTCAATTAAGTAATTTTGAATGGTCACTAAACAAACTATTGTAAGTAGAAGAATACCTGTATGTGGTTGTAATCTGAATCATCTGGTCCCTGAGTGAGTCAATTCTCTCAAATGTGCATTTTCCCCAGAAAATGGCCAAAATTATTGGAAATAGCCTTACAATGCCATTTTCTACCATAGTTCTTCTGTCTTTGTTCTATACAATTCAGTCCTAAAGGGCAAACAGTCAAATACTCATGGAAAGTCTTCAGAAAGGACTAGATGTTTTTATGAGCAATACTAACATTTGTAATTATACATGCTATTGTGAGATGAAAGTAATCAATTTTCATGTTTCAGGTCATGGGCTGATTGGTAGAGAGGTCAGGAAGCAATTCCTTCCTTCCATTTATGGAATTATTTAATTGGTCAGATGCATTAAGATTTCTCCTTTTACTATTCTCTGAATTATGTGCCATCACTCATTTCTAAGTCAGGTTTCACAGATCTTTCAAAGAGCAGATTTACAGACTCTGCCAGGCTTTCTCTTAAATGAATTTTCATAGGTTGTTGTTCCACCCTGATTTATCAACAAGGCATAAAAATAATTGTTGCAAGGAAGGGAAGCTAAAGAAGGATATAGGCAGGTTACCTTCTTTAGAAAGTTGATTGATACATTTCTTTTTTTTTTAAATAGAGTCACAGAGATCATTGGACTTGGAGGTGCCTTATCTTTCCTGAAGTACCATTTTTGTAAAGAAAATAAAATCCTTGGGATTGTCCCAAAACATCCCAGTGAAGACTCAGTTTGGTCAGTGGCTACAGCTGATAGGATAGTGTACAGAAGGGCATTGCAGATTGATTGAAGCAGCAAGCAGCATCCCAAACTGCAATATTGTGTAATAATTTTGGGGGGGCAAGAGGTCCCACCTTTAAATTAATTATTACTTCTTTCAGCAAGTAATGAATAGACACTGTCTACTAGGTTTTCTTTTTAAACAACACTGGCTGTTGCTAAATTGGAATGTAAGATTATTAAATACTAAATAATTCATTCTAATGACAGATTTTATACTTACTTTCATTGCCCAGTTGTTCTTATGATTATTCCACAACTGATGATTTTAGTATGGATCTATAATGTTACATAACCTTTCTTCTGTGTAGCATTTCCAATAAATCATATGGTTGCATCTTGTCATGCACTTTATTATTTCCCAAACCTAACAAGAATAGGCTATTTTTCAATAAAATTGTCATTTCCCTAACTCTGTTTTTTAGTTCTAATAATAATTGACTTTTTCAGTTCACAGACCCTTATAATCCATTCACTTAATGATAGCACATCTTTTTCTTTCATTTACAGCTGACTACAATTCTACCAGTCATTAGCAATTCAATGATTACTACCAATTTTCTTGAGGTATCTCATTCTTCATGTATCCAGAAAGACTAACGTATGAATCATGACATATCCTGTCATTATATTGATTTTTTTTTGCAATATTTCCTTTCTCAACAACAACAAAACATTTGGACAGTACAAATGATAAGTAATATCTTTCTCTACACAACTTATCATATTTGATTTTATATGACTATAAAGAATTCAGTCTTTTAGAAGTTAAAACTTTTAAAAACAACAGTTTAAAAACTATACTACTATAACTTTATAGTATCGTATAGTATAGTTTTAGAAAGGAACATGGAAAGATTGCTGTCAGTCTGCATTAGTTGTTTTAACTTGTTTTGTTTATTTGTCTCTTTACTTTGGGATTTAGATTCTGGCTTTCCTCCAACCGATGGTAATAAAAACCATCCATTACACAATACATTGTGAAGAACTGAAATTTTAGGGATGCAATGATTTATGCCATTTAATTTTATGGCATTTTCTGTCTGATATTGCTTAGCTAGAAGTGAATCAACAGGTTCAACAGATTGATACTAAGTGAAGTCAAGGGTGGGATTCTACCGGTTTGCACCGGTTTGGTAGAGTCGGTTGTTATGATTCTCCAAAGTTAGGAAAACCAATAAATTGGGCCTCTGGGGGGGCCCGCCCCTCTCCACCCGCTTCTCTACTCCCTGCCCAGTCAGTCCCTATCACACATGCATAACATCATGTGCATGCGTGACATGCCTGCAGCCTGCAGCCTGCTTTTGTCTGCCTGCCAGGCCAGCCATTGCTGCCTGACTTTTACTGCAGTCCTGCCTGATCTGATGATCTCCCTGGATGAGTGCAAGCCCCAGTCACCTTTTCCCCATCCCACCACTTGCCTTCCACTGGGGAACATGTGGAGAGGCTCCTGTTGGCTCTGGCCAGGTGAGCGGCTGCTTCTCTTACCTGCTGCTCCAGCTGACAGAGAGAAAGTGCCTCTCTCCTGACAAAGTGAGAAGCTTGCAAGTTCCCCTCCTTTCGGGAAATGACTTCTGGGCAGCCCCATTCCTTTGCTGCGCTCTTCCCTCCAACTGCTTTCCATTTGCCTTGTTCCTTTGCTGTGCTCTTTTCCCCCCAACTGCTCTCTATTCACCCCTTTCCTTTGCTGCGCTCTTCCCCCCCAAACTGCTCTCCATTCACCCCTTTCCTTTGCTGCACTCTTTCCCCCCAACTGCTCTCTATTCGCCTTGTTCCTTTGCCGCACTCCTTTCACACACCCCATTGATTGCCTTTCTCTCCCATTGCTCTCCTTCCCCTCCCACTGCTCCCCTTTTGTCTTTTGTTGTCGCTGAAGAAGCCACTGAAACAAACTCCCCATCGCTAGCGTAGTTCCGGGACGTGCTGCCTCTGCTGCTTGCCTTCCCTGCGAGAGCCTCAATAGTAGTCCTCTCTGTGATATCTGGCCATTCTTTCTCTCAAGTTTATTTTGCAAAATCCGTAGGCAACAATAGCAGGATAAATCATCCATTGTGCCCCTGGAGTTCTTTAATGAAATACAAGGTATCAAAAATATAACAATTACCTGCAGTTGCTTTTCAGTCCTGCTATGGACATAAATTCGCCAAAGAGGTTTTAGAAAAATAACCAACACAGTACTGTAGAAATCAAAGATAACTATTCTGGTCATTAAAAATTGTCTAAATCCAAACTTAGGTAATATGTTTGCTAGATTAGTTCAGCATCATAAAATTGCAAGCTTTTTGATTCTCATCCTTCTCCTTTATTTACTTGCTTGTTTGTATTATTTTGATTATTGCATCAGCCACAATTGAATCAATGGGACTGCATCCAGCAGAATTAATCTAGGTAGAGGGATGATTTGTTATCCTAGGAACTAATAATCCAATATTGAGGAATTGATAATTTGTGGTGATATTTTTCTTGTGTTTTTCTCTGACAAAGTCACTGTAGATCTTATGAGCATTTTTCAACATTATTTAAAAAAAAAGGAAGAGAGGTAACACTTCAGATATATTTCAGAAAATGGCTATTTATTTCTTATTATTTAAAGAATGCAACTTTTGGAAATTATCAGAGGCATTAACAGAAAGCAATGATCAAAAAATGAAGGCATAAAATGCCAAAGCAAATATTAAAAAGTACTATTCTCATGTAGAAGTGGTAAATCATATTGTAGAAGCCAATCAGAGTGTGTGATAATTTACAGTAGCACATCATCAATATTGTTTTATAACGTTCACTGTTTGGAAATAAGTTTTGTGGTATTGAATGTTTATACCCCACTGTTCTACATTTACACTGCTAGCATAGATAAATAATGAATTAATATCAAATCATTTAAAATATTGAAAGGTGGAACAATAAAAGCAGCTAAATAGAATGCAAACTAGCTTAAGCAATCTTTTGAAAACTTGATTGAAAGAATTTTGTGCCAAAAACAATGCTATATATCAAGTGTGCCTTTAGGAAGATGATGAATCTCCAAAATGCTGTCCTCATGAACAGGCCCTTCTTGTAAAGTAAACAGAATTTCATCACTTCTGTCATTCATCTTCATTATACAGTGATCTGTTATGAAAAGGTAACGGTGCAAGATTCAGAAGAGGGCAGATAATGAGAAAGGCAAGAAAGTTATGAAAAAATGTCTATTTTTGCTTTATTGATATATTAAGGCTTTTAACAATGTCGACTACAATAAATTCTAGATATCCTTTAAAAATAGGGTTTACCACATCAGCACAGCTGCTTATTGAAAATTAGATACCATTAGATACTATACTATATTTAACTTACATACCAAATATATGACAAAAATGCTGGAGCCAAGAAGTAAAAACTGGAATGAAAAATGGAAAAAATAATCAAGAACCTTAAATATACTGATGATACCAGTTTAATAGCTGGATGATTATGCTAGAGGGGCAACCCAATACAAAGAAGAGGAGGAAGAGGACAAGAAGGGTGAGGGCATAACTGGCACTGTCCTTTTGGGGTGTACCTACAAGAGGCAGGATGCAAGCTTGGCACCAATTTTTTTACTGCCTTTCCAGGGGGCATGTGATCTTTCCTTAAATCTGGATGATTTCCTGAGGATATCTTGTGAAGTAAGTGAGACCAGCTGGTGTCTTTAAGTAGTGCAAATGAATCTAAGGATTGCTTCTCTTGGGTGTGCTCTTTCTGGAGAGTTTAAATGACCTCTCTGCTAAAGAGTTTCACTTTATGAGAAAGAGTTGGCTGGTGATAGTTATCATTGCATTTTAACTATTTTAATTCCTCAAGATGCTCTGGCACCTTGCCTGACTTGTAATTCCGGCTTGCAGGTAGTTTTAATCTAATGATTGGTATTGAGGGCAGCCTTTTGCAAGCAAAGAAGCTTTTTGTATTTTTGTACAAGTAATCCTTGACTTACAACAGTTCATTTAGTGACCATTCAAAGTTACAATGGCACTGGAAAAACTGACTTATAACCATTTTTCACACTTACAACAACATCTCCACAGTCATGAGAGGCCAGGCAAAGAGAAATGTCCCTCGATGTGAGTAATGTTGAGTTGGCCATGGCCAGCCAGTGACATGACCATCAAGCCATGCCCAGCCAGCCACATGACCACCAAGCCACATCCAGCCAGTCACAGACCACCAAGCCACGGCCAGCCATCAAACCACACCCACAAATTAAGCCACACCCACAGAACCGGTTGTTAAGAAATTTGAATCCCACCCTGAGTGAAGTACCAATTTTAAAATGTTAGATCTGTTAAGAAGCAAAATTCTATTCCAGCCAGAACTCTCATTATATTGTTTTCTTTAAAACTCTTAATTACTCTGCATAATTATCATCTGATAGTTGCTTCATATAACATGTACTGTATGTGCCTCCCTCCTCCCCACCAAAAAAAGCAAAACAAAACCCTTCAGTGCCAAGTGGTTTAACTCCCAGCTTGTTTCTATGTGACTATTTAAGTCTTGCAGAGCAGATTCCATCAGATCATAATGAAGGCATACATTTGGTATAAGAGTTTCATTTGATAGCAATTCAGCATGGCACTACCAATTGGATTTCATCTTATTCTAATTAATGTTTGAATACTAGAATTCAGGATGATCTTTTCACCTCATCTAAGTAAAAGCCAGATGAACTTACCCTGTAATGTTACTCTGAGGGACCAGTGCAATAAAAAATAACTTGGTTTTGAATGTTAACAAAACAAAAGAGATTATTGTTGATTTTAGAAAGAGCCGGCACAGTCATACTCTACTTTGTATCAAGATGTGGAGGTGGTATTAAGTATCTGGGGATGCAGATAACTGACAATCTGACTTGATCAATTCATACATTATCTTTAATGAAGTGTGCAAACCAGCATTTGCATTTCCTGCATCAGATGAGGATAACACAGCTTTCTCTTTCTCTCCTGGCCACTTTTTACAGAGGTACAATTGAGACCATATTATCAAACTGCATCACTGGTTTGGTTTGGTGGTTGCAGTGCCTCAGATAGAAGGTTAATACAGAGAGTGGTAAGGACAGCTGACAAGATTATAGGAAGCTGGCTTCCCGTTATTCAAGATGCTGCTCATAAGCACTATGTGCTTAGAGCTCAAAGCATTGTTAGAGACCCCACACACCCACTTCATAGTTTTTTTCTGTTGCTCCCTTCTGTAAGTAGGTTTTGAAGTATTTATAGCAGGACTACTAGATTGTGTAACAGTTTTGTTCCTTATGTCATCTGTTTTGTAAACCCACTGGATTTTTTTTTTGCCATGCTTATGTATACATTTGAAGTAGACTGTGATGTTTCTTTGTCATATATGTATGTAGAGCATATGTAAAAATGTTATCTTTTGAATGCAATGAAATTTCATTTTAATATATGCTTATTAGTGTACATTTAAAGTGACAATAAAGATGCTGTGCTATGCTATGCTATGCTATGCTATGCTATGCTATGCTATGCTATGCTATGCTATGCTATGATATGCTATGCTATGCTATGCTATTCCACTCCATTCCAGTCTACTCCACTCCATTCCATTCCTCTGGCTGGTCCTAAAAGTTTCAGAGTGAGACAGACAATCAAATTTACATGACTACAATATACTATATAGTATACTGACTATGATACACACTAGAAATCCTTGGAAAGAATATGAGTCATCACAAAACTGCTATTCAGTTAGATATCTTCCTTTCTGGCAGTTTCTCTCTTCTGATCCAGAACTATTATGCTTTGCAAATATCGTCTTGTCACTTTTGCCAGCTTAATTAACTTAATTCTTCAATTTCTGATTCTTCTTATGGCTGAATTCACATTTCAATCTAAGTCATAACCATGACTTACAAATTACAGTGCAATGAACCAAAGCCAGTAAAGTATATTAGCATAGTATGTGAACCAGGAATTTGCTTAAGTATTTTTTTAAAAAAAAAATCATTTAAATTCACTAACTATGGAGATTATTAACTAATTTTGAATGTTTCAGGCTGCCTTTATGCATATGGTTGCCTTGATGCAAATTAAAGCAGGACAGCACTTTGATTTAATTTCAAAAAGGGTTGGAGTCTTCAAGAATGCAAACTTAACACCTATCTGCAACTCTTTAAAGACAACTATATATTTTTTTGAAAACATTCTGTGGGAGTCCAGCTTTAAAACACATAAAACACCTTTTTTCCCAAAGTGCTGCAAGACTTTTACAAATGTTATTTGGTACATTAGCAATTATTTGGTATTAACAATGTTTCAGACACTTTAAAAGAAGTTTTTATAAAAGGTCTAAAACTGATTTTAATTATAAGTCTGAATTAACTGTATATTTAAGATTAAAATATTAATGTGTGAAAGAAATGCTTTAATTGGATCAGGCATAACCAAAGATTAGATCAGATAATATCTAAAATCATAATACTATATATCCCTACATGAAAGTAAAATTGAATAACTTCAAGGCAAGATGGTATAGAATTGCAGCAAGTGATCCATGACAATAATGAAATGAGTCAATGAATTTAACCTCATGAATTTAACAACTAAAAACCTCTCTAATGCTTTGTATTTCATAATTCAGTTCAAAGTGCAGAACTGAATTCTTTTGATAAGTAGTCACAGGCTGTTTCCATTCACACAACTATGGAACGCATTGCAACACTGAAATTCTATTTTGATTAGTCATGTATGTCATAGGTTCTTTTTCGCATCTGGACAAGATAAGGCTACTGTTCAATTATAACATGCATTTGTGAAATTGGGAATTTTTAAAATGAGCTCTGAATGTTCATTCAGGACAGTCTGATAGAAGAGATTAAATAAATTAAGCAATTCAAGCTATTTCCCCTGGGGCAGGGGACAGATTCATAAATATCACTGTCAGGTCATTTTTCTCCCTTCCTGATATCCAGTGTAAATTTTCCTTTGCTTAATGTCATCCCATTAATCCTAATTACATAGCCTTCTATTCCCCCTTCAACAATCTCTTTGTCTCCTGGGCTCTAAATTCTTAGGCACAAGGAGGTATAGCATATCATCATTCACTTGTGTTAAGCCAAACCATGTGTGCAGGCATTTTGATGAGAAATGTTGGAGGAATTAAACAGAGCAAATATCCCAATCCCACTTCAGGCAAATTAATCCAATATGGCTTTTGATATTCCAGAGTTGGGAGAATAAAAAAATATGAGAAAACAAATGACAAGCAGGAAACAGTAAAATGAGCTGGTGTAGTTGGATCAGTAGAAATCAGTAGAAATACATTTTTTCAAAACTCTGAAATTATGGAGATTATGGAAATATATGAAGAATAAGACACCGAATAGACATTAACTTAAACAGTTTGCTTATAACTATGAGAATCAAAAGGCTTATTTAGTAAGTACAAAATGAAAGAAAATAAAAAAAAAACATTGTTTAATTATGACAGCCAAATATGTCTCATCAAGCAATTGGAAATAGACAAGGATTAGTCTTGTGACTGGTAGAAACAAGATAGTTTGAATGAGTTGAAAATTCTTGGATCAAATGAGGTTTACAGTAGGAGAACTAGTTAATATCTTACCTTTAAATAATCTTGGAAAACAGGTAAGGCAACTGGAGGAAAGCAAATGTTATCCCTGTCATTAGAAAGAGGGAAAGTGGGAATCAGAAAACTGCTGGTCAGTGAGTTTTATGATGATATTCAAAATGTCCTAGATAGTACTATCTAGGTACCACAGAGCACTACATTTATCAAGAATTCAAAGAAAGGAAACTGACAATACTATCTAGGTACCACAGAGCACTATATTTATCAAGAATTCAAAGAAAGGAAACTGTCAAGAGACTAGATACAGCTGCAAATGTTTAATCTTGAAAAGACCATACAAGAGATGGTAAGAGACAAGAGATATGTATTTATTTGATCTCAATTATATCTTATATAATTTGATTTGGTCTATATCTTGCCTTAATTAAGTTGCAACTCAAGTTAGAGCACATAAGTATTTGAAAGACTATTGATAAATTAATGTGAAATTCTCTTCAGGATATTGAATATACACTACAAAATGACAGATTCCAGTAAGACTAATTTGATAAGGTGTGAAAGAAAGGATAGATGACAAAGAAAACATTATCCCATTTTCTTTTGCATAAGTTTCCTTATTTGGTAGGGATTGAGAAAATAGTGGATTGATAGAAGAGAGGAAGAGGAATCAGAAGAGAAAGAGGAGGGCAAAAAAATAGAAATAAAAAATAGGAAAGACAAATTCAGAATCAAGTTAGAGAAGAACTGAAGGTTTCAGAACTGAGATAAAGAGGAGCAGCAGGAGGAGGAGCTAAATAATACAGTTGACAGACAGTGGTGCTTCCCAATAGCTCAAAAGTAAGAGAACTGAGAGATAGTCTAAGTAGAACTGCAATGCAAAAGATTTAGTGATTCTGGGAAGGCCTGGCAAAACTGTAGGAGCATCCAGTACTTTTCAACTAATTGAACTTAATTAGCCAGCTCCAAAACTTAGTATTGGCTGAGGCAGTTTCCTACTACTGAAAAGCATAACCCTATTGCTCTGATTAGCAAAAGAGATAGTTTGAAAGATTTCACAGGTTTGGCAAGATTATTTTATGCAGGTTTCCTGTTCCTATACCAGCCATTTTTGTGCCAAAACCCAGCAATCAGCAATACAAATATGAAGAGTTGAGGAAATATTTGTACAAACTTAGTTTCAAGAGGTCATTTTTAGGTCCTCTTAATGTCATTTTTATTCCCTGTTGGTACTAGAATTGGTCTATCAAATTAAGTAAGTAAGCATGGCCTAGAATTGCTCTATCAAATGAAGTATAGGCTCTGCTTTTTTTCAATTTTTTGATTCCTTTTCTCAATTAAAGCTATCTCTTTCTAATGTATAATGGTTTATTGTAGAAAGGAACTTCTTTCTGAAACCAGAATTCTGATCTGTTAGCTTGACTACAGCTTTATAGCTGTCCAACCTTTGACCAAAATTGGAGTTACAATTTAGATGGTGGAACAAATGAGGTAATAATTGCTTTGAAGATAGAGAAGTGGTAGTCTCAGAGAGGATGTTTAATTTGTGTCTGTTTTGTAACAACAAATCATGTCTTTCATTTCAATTACCTTCATGAATAAAGAGGATCAGGATCCGAATTGCTCATTAAGATACACTAACACTTGGATGATGGGTGGGACCTACATTACAGAAAAAGTCTCAGTAAATGCTCTAATGGCATGACAGTCAATTCTTCAACCTATAGGCATGCTGATTAATAACACCAACCTCTAGCTTATTAGGATGGGATAATTCTTTTAACTAGAGATGTCACATTCTAACCTAAAACCTTGCATGGGCAAAATATATGTCTTCTTACATATACTGTATCTTCATGTTTATTTTTAAGCAACATATTTAGAATTTTGTAAGATACATGACATTAATTGGTAGGTTCAAAGACTGTAATGAATGAAACTTCAGCCTTATTTAAATTTTGGTGAATGATAGATAGCAGTGTTAGATTAAGACAAGGTTATTATCAAAAATGAATAAAAAATAACTGTTATGTGTATTCATATTTTGCCCATCCAAGTACAAAGAAAGCATAGATTGGGAATTACTGCTAAGATTCATTGCAAAAGTAACACACACTTCTTTTCACATCTGGAACTACTAATTTGTCACAATCAATTAAACAAATGCAGACAATAGCCATGATTTATAAAATATGGTACGCTACAGATTCATTGGCTTTATATATTTTCCTTCAAGAAATCATTATTGAACAGAGATTTCCCCACAATCTCTTAAACACAAGTTATGGAAAATAAAACAGAAAATTATACAGGAAAATGAATGCTTAAATGTTCTCTATCATGGCTTCCAGGAAGAGGTGGGAGAAAGATTTAGATGAATTGCTACTTTGGCATTAGTCTTTATTTGTTACTATTAGCTAAATACCAACAGCTAGCAGTAATATTTAAAAGTTTCAGTGTAATATTCTCCTAAATGTAGAATCAGTATCCAAACATACAACATATTCCTACTAGATAATCATAATTATTTTCACACAGAAAATAAATAATTCAAAAACTCATACTTAGGAAAGTTCTAGTTGACTAGATCAACTCATAATTCAATTCTGGAAGATAGTTATAGAACATAAATTAGTTATGATGGAGTCTAAATAGATAGTAGTGGTTGGCCAACCTTGTCTGGCATAGTATCTAAATGAAGTCAGATTTGGTTAGTACTTCATGGGAAATTTCCATGGGATACCAGGACTTTAGTCTAGACTGGATATTTTTAAAAATCCTGGTACAAATGCTAGCAAACATATTGTTTCAATATATTGTTTTAAGAAAGCTATATGAATGTGTGTATGCTAGCATGAGTCACGTTCAGCTAAGTTATGGGTGTCAAACTCATGTGTCATCACAATGGTGTCATGTAACATATCATGACATTTTCCCCCTTTGCTAAACCAGGCATGAGAGTGGCCAGCATGTGATACATCTGGCCATGGCCCACGATTTTGACAGCTCTGAGCTAAGTGGAGACTTATCTTTACATTCTCCCTACTTAAGTAACAATATATTTGTTTCTGTGAGCTGATGTTGATAGTTCAATTGTTCCATCTTTCTTGTCTGCCAGCATACCACACTGTAAAGAAATTTTTTTAAAGGTGACGAAGGTGACTAATTTCAAATGAAGGTTGGAATTGCTTCTACAGGTTGACGGCAGCATAGTAGAAAAATATATTATCTTTGAGATATCTTAACTAGAGCTTTACTATGTGACAGTAACTTCATTTCTCTCACATTACTCTAAATTGCAATAGAAAAATAACATTTTTTCCAATTATATTAAGGCTTAAAAATTGGAAAAAACATGGTATTAAGAACTCTAAAAACCATTTAAAAATCTGAAACTGTGGCTACAAACATTCTAGTAAAATCTTGACAATAACTAGTCTCGTACCAGAATTATATGGTTGTCCTGATAGGTCACTTGACCCATATGATGAATCAACTTGCTCAGAAAGTAAGATAAAGTCTGTCTAAAGTGCTATCTACTGTGCTTTCCCTCCTTACTCAGGATACAGCAGCTGTAGCAATAGCAGTTTTCTGATACTAAATATCTTTCTTCCTGTTTGACAAATATGTTGGGAAACATGACACATGTATTACTTTCTCTAACCAAAATAACTTCTATATCTCTCTAAGATCTGAGGATTTTCCCCAGGTCTCCCTGTAAGATTTATAATTGAAGAATTAGAAAAGGGAAATTAAAAGTGAGCAATCCCCCTTCTTCAAAATAGCTCAGACTTGGATAATTATGTCAACCTCACAACATTCCTGTCATCAATTTTTTCAAACAAGTGACCATCAAACATTGCTGACAGAAATGGCCTGCCCCCCAATTTATGTTTGATATGATATCTCTGCAAGATTTTCCACCTTTGACATGACATCTAAAAAGCTGGATGTCAAGTTTACTGAAACATTTCCTGTACTTTACACAGATAAATCCTCATGCTCTGTGGTTTCCAGCTACACTGAAAACATATCCAATCTATCAACTTTAGCCTATCACTCTCTTGTCTTCGTAGATATGGATAGAGGAATGTGAGATAGAATGTACAGTGGACTCTGTATATAGTGGACACAGATTAAAATATCTAATTTCTTTGAAGTACTACCATGACACTAGGGAGTGGTAGACAATATTTCTCACTACCAGTGATTCTATATACATATACCATGTCCTTACAAAGCCAAGCCATTAAAATTGTTGTCAATACATGTTGATCAATACTTTTTAAGGGAAAAAGACCAGGTTAGAAAAGGAATTAAAAACAATCGTATTATCAATGAAAGACTTGTGAATCAGAAAAATCTCCTGTATTTACAAGTAAATTATCAATCAGAGAATATTAACCAGACTCTGAAAAGCATATTTGAAAAGTATGCAAAGGATTACTTTTTTGAATATATGGAATGACCCAAGTTTCTGCAACATTCAGTCCATTTTATTATATGAAAGAAAGTCAGGTATGAGATGTGATAAATTAAAAGATGAATGGATAAATGAATTTGCATGTTTGAAACTTTACTGAATAAGCTGAGTCATGTGGTACAATAAAAACTGAAAATTACAAGAGAATATTAAACAAAACAAAACAGTATATTGAAATAAAGAAGCAAAGTTTGTTACTGCTGTCCAATTAGGTATATAGAAAGGTATTTTTTCTGGTAAAAAAAAATGGAATTGTCAAAATAAAATCAAAGTCTATCATGTAACTTTACTGATAAAATTATTGCAAAAAGAGTCAATAGTAGTGTTAAAGCCACACAGAGAAGTAAAATTTGCAGAAAAGCCTGTTAATGTCTATAAACCATCAGCACAGAACATACTAAAATGCAAATTTGTTTCAGACAGACAACTAAATACACTTAGTTGTCAGCCCTGGATGCATCTTGAATCAGATTCAGGGCTGCCACAAGGGAGGATGGGTAACTGTGGGAATGAGAGTGAAATGAGAAGGGAGGATAGCACATCAACATTCTTTCGCCAGAGCTCAAGGTCGAGTCACTGGAGTTTGGAGGGGAGTGACTGGACATGGCGGGAATTCAGAATGGAGGTGGATTGGAGAGTGTGACTTTAGGGTCATCAGTAAGGGGGCTGGGTGTGCATTTAGGGGAAAATGCAGGAATTCAGATTCGGGTTTTTTCCAGATGTGCCAATATGACTTCTCTATTAAATTCTTACTTGGATGGACTTTGTCTCTGAGTGCTGAATTGGGATGGAGAAATTGGTTGGACATTAGTGAAATTCAGAGGAGGTTTTAAAAATAAGCCAGACATTACAACATTATTAAAACAGAGTAGACACTGCACATACAAAACCAATAAAGCAGAAACTTTAGTATACTTTAGTAATACATTAAAATGTATAAATCATGCTATAATTAGTTATGTTGATCCTTCACATAGTGAGGGCATTTTAACAATATTTTTAGTATCCAAACCTCATGAAAAAATAAGAATATATGTGTTACATTTACCCAAGAGCTACTGGTAAATTATCCCAAAGATGAATTATAAAAAGAAGAAGGTCTTTTTTTAATGCTTCCATTTTACAAAATTCTGTTTGTCACCTCTAACTCTGCAGAGACCAATGCACAGAATCATTCTAAACAGGAGAAAATAGTGAAAAGCCAATCTGGATAATATTGTGATTTAGAACACTTCTTGAGTGGGGACATCTGAAACAATTAATGTTATTTCCAATCTCAAAGAAACTATCTTAACCATTAATTTAACCAAATGTTAACTGGATTATTGTGAACTATATTCTAGAATAATGTCTACATTGTAGGCTACAATAACCTCATAAAGAGATTATGTCAGAAGATCTTATACCTTTTGATAAAATAGGACAACGTATAAACAGATACCTCCATAAGAATTTAGTGTTTTTGCGTCAATGTATATTTTTTATTCCATGCATCTCTGGAAATAAAATATGTTTTCTACTATACAGTTTTTCCAAGAACTTGCCATGATTATAAGGGAAATAGTAATAACTTTCTAATATAGCTCATAAAAAATAGTATTCCACTATATTTTGATTCTACATACTGGTGGTTGGGAAACATGAGCCAATGTCATTTTGCAAATTATCACTTTCCTCAAATTATCAGTTAACAGTTATTTATATTGTATATAATTTTTCCATTCATGACTATTTACCATGGTTAAAGATATTCACTAGAGTTCTTTACAATCATGGTTGATTTCAGCCATTCCCCCTTGATAGTTTAATGTCATGGTCCACTTACCTCTACCCTTAAGTCAAGGTTATTTATGAACTAATCACATAGTATTGGTAACAGCACAGAACCCAGAAGGACTCTACCTCTTCCTTCCATTGAGAAAATTGTTTCTTCTGCTTTTAAATCAGTTAGCAATAATTAAAAGGATAGATTCTGTAAGGTCATGTCCACTAGTTTATTCAGGAGCCTTCAGTTTAGAATTTTTCAAACACTTTTTCTGAAAATTGACTACATTATATTGGAGTAACCTCCATTACCATTTTTATTCTAAAAAAACCTATCTGTCAAGGCATGTTATAGCCACAATTGTCACCAGTTGCATATAACAAAGAAAGGGTTGCATATATGTATTTATGTTGATATAATTTATATTCCTCAATGCATGCAGGTTCATGATATCAGCATATAGTATACATAAAACACTCCTCCTTGTGATTGTCCAACATATAGCCAGTAGGGTGAGAATATACTTTTGGCAGGGCAAAGGAGAGTTGAAAGTTATAATTGTGCCCTGATCTGGGAACATCTCTATTGATTCTGCTTAGAGACCCATTGGTGAATCATTTACTGTTAGCGTTGGGGAGTCTTTAATAATACCACATGTGGATATTTCCTGTTTGATTTAGCAAGTTATATGCCTTATTAAACACAGAGAAAGACCTGCAGGTGCAATCAATCACTCAGTGATTTCTAATGACTGCATAGAAATCTTTCTATCAGAATAAACATTAAGAATGATCAGTCTAAACCTGGCCTGCAGGTATTTAATGTCCAAGAGTGCCTTGGATTTTGGTGCTTTTTCATGTGTCTCTGCTGGAAACAATTAGTAAATTTTTTGCTAAAGCAATACTATTTCCATATTTTAGTTCAGGTAGAACATGGAGGTTGAAGTAGGTGATCTCTTAATAACTTTGGTGAGAAAAGTTGCTATTAACATTACTGGCTTGAAAGCAAGAAGAGCTTTCATATATAGGATAAAATATACTGTGTATTAATATGAAATGTAGAAAAGAAGTTGAGTGTGATTTTAAAATTTAAAAGTCACCTGCATCATGCTCATAGCAAAATTCTGGAAACTGAAAATGCAAATAATCTGCAAACCCTCATAATGAAAGTGAAGAAGCAAAATGAAAAACGGAAGTAAAGAAGAAGGTAAACTAAGAACAAAAACAAGGTTTTGAACTGACAATAAAGATATAGGACAGGTGGATATCTTCCACTTTGTCATGAGAAAAGGAACTAGCACTGCTATGGCATAGGCTGACAGATCCTCAGAAAGATATTCAGATGCTGTGAAGAAAGAGATTAAGAGGATGGCTAATAGCAAGATGGATGTATTTGATTGTAGTGGCAGTAGATATACTATTGGAAGATCTGAAGTATCAAATTAGAGATGGCCTGTCTATGGAGCTGGTAACTATTGTTTATTGCTTGATACATAATCAATTAGATAAAAAGGGTATTAAAGCAATACAATTGTATTAAGAACCAAAATCAAAATAATATGATTTCATCTGGCAAGAAAAAGATTAAAAGGCCATGCCAAGTAAGTCTGGTTGAAAAGAACTCAACAATTTTCCTGTCACTGTTATGAAAAACCTATTTTAATAAATGTCATAATGTTGCTAGGACACTTGGATTCCGTGTGATTAAGAACAATATTTATAAGGGAAGACATTATAGTTATTCCATATAAGAAGAAATATGTTGGACAGCATTATAACATGGCTAAAACCATCTGCTAAAATTAATAACCAAACATATGGTCAAGATGAGTTTTCATCTGAGAAAGTCGGCACACAGCTGTTACTACCATCCACGCTTATGGAACTACCCTTGTCCACAAACAGTATCTACTTACCTTTATGTCAAAATTTTATGTCTGTCATGGCATCTTAATTTCAGGCTTATAGTAAATTGCCTGCTCTCCAATATTGGTTAGTAAGTTAATGCCTTTATCTGACAGACACATGAATTTGAAGATGGATGTAAGAAGTAGTATCCTGAGAATAAGTTTGATAACAGCATTAATCTTGTTAAGAGAAGAAGGAAGCTATAAAGTAAAATTCTGATATTGCTGCTCCTTTTGGAAAATCAGCTTTTATTTCACTAATGGATTATGGCCCAAAGTATGCAATAGAAGAACAATTAACCTTGTCTGTTTCCAAAATTTTCAGCTTTATATAAAAGAAAGCAATGTTATTTGTTTTCATTCAAATTATGGCACCTTATCAGAGTAGAGAGTTCATTCTGATTTTGTAAAACCTATGAAACAGGAAGATACTAAGTTACATCTGATAAGTACCAAGAATTTTTATACGACAAAATATGACCAACATGGTGGAAGTAGGAAGAAGGAATTAAAAAGAATTCCAGCAAAGATGGAAGCAAATGTGGGTATTTGATCCCAGTAGATTCATGGGACTGGCCAATTAATAGATACTTAGTGTTCCACAGAATAAATCTGAAATAGGACCGTTTAAAGTAGCAAAGATTCTTTTCCATCTTTCTTTCTGCTATGCTGTTTTTGACTTTGCACACTAGAAAGAGTATATGTAATATTTCCTCTTCTAGGACATTAAACATTATACTTCATCTGCAACTTTAAAAGAGATTTGTGGGTGCACACAGGAACAGCTTTATGCTAAGGTACAATAGGTACTGGTCTAGGGCACCAAAACGTAGGGGATGCCAATACTGCCCTTTCTTTTAAATCTTCCTAAAAATGCACATTGTCACATTAGTGAGACCTGGCCCTGCCAGACAATTTGGCCATGTTGTACA
Source organism: Notechis scutatus (assembly GCF_049901735.1). Lineage (NCBI taxonomy): Eukaryota > Metazoa > Chordata > Lepidosauria > Squamata > Elapidae > Notechis > Notechis scutatus. Next base: position 129,448,236 of record NC_142012.1, on the reverse strand, counting down.
CATGCACTCTTGAGTGGCAGACTGTATAATACATTTCTAAACTTATAGGAACCCTGTGTTATGATTTCCATATTAATGATAAAGGGTAGGTCAGAGAGTAAGTTGCTTAAGTATTGCAATACTAGAGGAAATTTTCAACCCAGGGATTTTTTTAACCTAGAGCTCATGAGTTATTCAGCTTCAGTAATCCAAATACAATCTCCTAACCACTTGCCAATGGCAACTTGAGCAACTGTTTCAAAGATCTGGTATTTGTAGCACTGCTATCCCACATGCTCTTTTTACCACTTCTCAAGCAAATCAATCTTGGTGTGGCACTACCGAGTCAAGATTTTCTTTTATTATTTTTTAGGATCTTTTGTGCCTTTCTCAGTAGAAACGGTGAATGTTAGTCTTTTTTTTTTTCAAGACTGCTGACTAAGTAGAAGCGAGGAAAACCCTTCTGGTTCTTTCCAATATGTAGCACGTAAGTGGCATTTTCCTCTGTGAAAGCACTTTGCACTTTCTTTAACTAGCTGAATTGCTCTGCTGGTAAACATTATCCACTTGGTCTTTTAGGTACATGAGGAAAAAAATGAGAATGCATTGGTACTTGTTCTTTTTTTTAAAGTAAAGGTAAAAGGAATTAGAAAAATTAACTTTCCTTGGAGTGTATAAAGTATAATAGGAAAGGGCACCCACAAACTCAGAAAAGGAAAAGGAACAGTTGGAGAGGAACTGTTCTCCAGATAGTAATTAGCGGGCCAGTAGTTTGCTTTATGTTTGTTAGTGGCAGGGCTCCATAGTAACGCTGAACCCATCTGTCACTAAGAGGCCCACAGATAGGACCCACATATGCTCAGACAATACATTTCATACAAACGACATCATTTATACATCCTGGTTTATATACAAAAGCCAAAGGGGAGGAGTAATATTCAAATAAAAGTTCCATGTGCAAAGCCATGGACAAACATGTCATCTTACCGGATGAAAAATGAGAAAAGCAACCAGACCCCCTATGGAATTGATTCAATGGTTAGATTCTGCACAGGAGACATCCAGGCTAAAAAAGAAAAAAAGGGAAAAGAAGGAACTTCCTATAGACCAACAGTGACAGAAGCTCTTTTTCTGTTCCCATCTAGTTTAAACAGAATGGGCAGCAGGTGGCAATTTTAAGTGCAGACTTAGACAGTTGCAAATTCATTAATGAATGAATGGTGATAAATGGTAGGAGCAGCAGTTGGCAAAGTTGTGACAGGAGTATTAGAGGCTTTGGTTCATTTTCTGTACAGGTGGGTGGACAAATGATCAGCAGAAGGAAACAGAGCTTCTTCCCAAAAAGACTGTCATGAAGGGGAAGGAATAGGCAAGGACTTGCAATTTTTTGTTACTGCAAATTGGAAGGCTGATGATTTCTGGAACAGTGGTGGGATTCAAATTTTTTTACTACCAGTTCTATGGGCGTGGCTTGGTGGGCATGGTAGGGGAAGAATACTGTAAAATCTCCAGTCAGAGGTGGTATTTGACGGTTCTCCGAACTACTCAAAATTTCTGCAACTGGTTCTCCAGAACTGGTCAGAACCTGCTGAATACCACCTCTGCTCTGGAACCCAGGAATGTCTGCTCCATGTGTGAAAGGGGTCGATCTGGTTACCACAATCAGGTGATAAAAAATGTTTCTCTTTTTTTCCATGCGTAGTGACAAACATTTTAAAAAATGGCATTTTGACTTTGTCACTCTCTTTCTCCAGTCATCTCTGTTGGAGACTCATCAATTTCTCAAAGAGGTTAATTTTGTAGATCAGGTTGTATATTACCATAAACTGAAAAAGGAAGGTATAATTACCAGACATAGGAATTTACTTCCTTTGCATTTCCTGAAGCAATCTAAAATCTAGTTATCCTTTGAAATTCCCACTTTATTGTATTTCAGGACAGTTTCCAATAAAAAAAGATTACAAAAATAGAAATACTACATACACAAAAAATATGTATATTAAGATAAATGTGCATGAGAATAGTCAGATATATACAAAAATGGAATATAATGTACTCAAAATTGGGGGGAAAAGGATAAACTGAGGGAAATAATGCATTGGACTATGTTAAGTGTGAATATGTTTGAGTGCTTATGCAACTCAATTCCTTCTGTTTGCTTTTTTTCATATGATAACTCGGACTAGTAACAGATGGAAAAAAAATCAATTTTTATATTTTTCTGAATGTTGAATTGTATCTGGCACCAGATAATTCTATGCACAAATCAGTGTATGAGTAATATTTCTAGTATTCATGTTAAATGTTCCCTTAATATAGGCAAGCCAACATGTTATATCATGTTGTTCTAGAAGCTAAGCATAAAAACAGTTATGTCTTGGTCACTGAGTAATATATTTTGTTGATAAAAATTATCTTCCCCCCTGTATTTCATGTAAACATTATTATGAAAAATGACAGTAATGGGGAGGATTTTGTTAATTAAAGGATCCATTTCCAAGCAAAGAAAATAAGCTTCTTTTTGAAGAAAAAAGAAAATAGATAAAGGAAGAAAGAAATGGGAAATCAGAGATATAATACATCACACCAGGATGGTGAGGAAACATTCACCATTGATTGCTTTAATGCCTGCAGTGGTTGAATATCAATGCAAGCTTCTTTCCTGGAACAAAGATGGCAAAACAAGCAGAAAAGGAAACTTTAACTGTATACGATTATGTGAACCAGTCTTGCTTAGGATTATATGCTGTTAGCTCTTAGTAGATATTATTTTTGCCTGTTGTCCATAATGTATGTTTTTTTTTTCATTTTTGCCCTTATTCTGCAAACAGAGTCTGACACTACTATTGTTCTGATGACTATGGCCATTTTTCAGTTCTCAGTACAGTACCACAGAGGGATCTGCTGTCTTGTAAATACAAAATATGAACTCTAGCGTGATCTGTCATGTTGTCCCTGTTCTTCTCACTTTAGTTAGGGCAAATGAAGAATACCAGTCTTTTCTGTTATTATACAGTTGAATCTAAAAGGCTAGCAGCAGGGTTGAATGTGGACCTTTTCACTGAATGCCTGTCTTCAAATAAATTAAGTTGGATAATACTCTATTTGAAAATACAGCCAAATAGCATGGCTACTTAGAGCTTTTCCTTGTGTCCCTTTAACTGTAGCACAAAGAAGTCCCATGAGTCGCTTTTTAAAGGACATGCCCTCTTAGCCTTGCTTTTGTCTCATATCTATCCCATCCCATCCTGCTGAAAGTATCTGGTTGTTACAGTTTTAAAACAGCAGCTTCTTTTTTTTCCCAATACATTAACCCACCTTGATGATGTGGCTGGCAGTTGGGATCTATCCAACTTTTACTAGACTCCTCCTCCTTAATCGCCAGTCACTCCTTCTATGCCATTTTGATAAGTGCAGAAGAGAAGACACTAGGCCTCCACAGAGGTAGGTACCAATGTAATGCCTCACCCTGGTTTTTCCAACTCTTAGATTTTATAGACTTCTATGAATTATTTAATATATTAAATTATTTTTAATAATCATTAAATTAATTATTTAATTCATTCACTTTTTATAGCCATCTACTCACATACAATTCTGAACCTTTTGTAAAAACAGTATATCTTATGTACTGCATATACACAAAATCTATACTTCAGGAGCCATGATGGTACAGTGGTTAGAATGCAGTATTGCAGGCTGACTCTGCCCACTGCTAGTCCTGACTGGCTCAATCCTGACTGGCTCAAGGTTGACTCAGCTGTTCATCCTTCAGTAAAATGAAGATCTAGATGGCTGGGGCCAATATGCTGACTTTGTAACCCACTTAGAGAGTGCTGTAAAGCAATATGAAAGTTATATAAGTGTAAGTGCTGTTGCTTTTGTGTAACGATCTTAGCAAGAAACAAAACCATAACACCTAATCTATATGTGATATGAAAACTGTTGTAGAATACTTTGAATAATGTTCAGATTTCACCATGTTTCCATCTGCAAGTTGGTCAATTGCTATATCAATATTCTTTTCTGTTTCAGATTAGGAAAACTTTGCAACAGAATATGTAATCCTAGAAAATACGATGCTGCCAGTCCAGTCTGAATAAAGTATCCATGTACATGTTATTGTGATTCATATGGTAATTAAAAATCCATCATGATATCTTAAGAGAAAGATTTTACTTTTATCATAGAATTAAATTTTACAGCAATTAATTTTAACTGGAAATAAGTTATAAAATTTCAGTTTTGGGATGATTAGTTCATATATTATGTTAAACCATAATCGGGTTTCATTGGGGTTAGTTTAGTGTATTGTGAGATACCCTACTGTGATTTATTCATCATACTATAACAATAAATCATGGTTAAGCATAACATTGTTTTAGCATGATATCTAGAACCAACCTTCTCACTGAAATCTTTCTTAATTAGTGATTTATAGAATCTTCCAGCCATCAATGAGAAAAACAAGAGCATCTGCATAATGTAAATTCTGAAGATGTTGCAATTCCTGAATTGAAATGGAACTCTTTTACCCTCACTGGCTTCTACCAAGTTGCATTTATTAATCACAACACATTGGGGACTTTCAGTTTGTTCCTCGTCATGGTTGAAGTGGAATCCGTGATCGTGCGTGGTTTCGCCCGAGCTCACTTGCTGGAGGATCCCGATAGAGACTGAAGCCACCCTGGTGGGGTGGTGAAGAAGGGGGGGAATTGCCTGGAGGATTGAGGGGAGTCGCAACACCCCTCCCTACAGGTAAATCCCTCCCAAAGGCAAGTTGCAGTGGTGGTCTTAAAATGGCCACCACGAAGATGAAGAACACTCCAGGAAACTAAGTTTTGTCCTGGAAAGAGAAGTAGCGAACAGAATGTGAACCAGGCAAAGGACATCACTTTTGAGGTACACTTTTGAGGTATCAAATTAAAGGACTATTTTGGAAGAAGGTGTGTGGAAGCGGTGACCAGAGAATGTGAGAAAGAAATTGGATTTTATAAATTTGGATCGGATTACTGTATTGGACTAATTTGGAGGAGAAATTTAAAGGAAAATACTTTAACACAACAAAGGTTTAAAAATTAAACTGGACATATATTTAACTGTGGGCAGTTAAAGGGCATAACTAAATGCTGGAATTGAGTGTGTTGAAAAGAAATAATAGCTAATGATTGAAATTAGCGAATTTAACAAAAATATTATATTCAATAAAGAAAGTTAAAGAAAAAAAGACTCAAGAGCACCACCTGATGGTACAGGAAAACTTTAGTATCTTTTAAAAAATAGTGTCTAGAACTTAAAAGAAAATAAAAGGAACTTTATTATTGTCATAGAACCACCTGGTAATTTGGGAAACAGTTGGGAGGCCAATTAGAAGATTTGGAATAAAGACTCAAGAGTATGAATTGTTGAAAAGAAACCTAAAAGATATTGGCTGAAATAATATATTGGACTCTGGGATTGAATATATTTGTTAAAGAAGAGAATTTCAGCTATTAAGGAAGAGGGAAAAAAAGAAAAAGAAGATATAATGGAGGAGCTACTTGTTGATATAAGACTGGACTCACAAGACATAAGATCGGATATACAAGATACAAGGGACATGATAAAAATTAAACTTGAAATGTGCAATTATGTATTACAGAAATTAGAAATGGTGACTCAGCATACACAAGAACACAATAAACCAGAGGGAGAGGAATTCTATAAAGAAGAAGCCAATTTAGAAGGCCAAAACAAACAACAATTATTTAAGCAGGGGGGGGGGGAGGAATTAGAATTAAAAATGTGTGATCTGATGGGATGATAAAAGGGAGAATAATTCGGAAAATGGTTAAAGAGAGAGGGGAAAAGCAGAAAAAGGAAGTGCGAAAGAAAAATCTAAAGAGGGAGAGAGGAAAGTTTAATAACTGGAATGAGAAAAGGAGGGGGAAAAGAATGAGGAAAGAGGGAATAAAGAAAATAAAGAAGAACAGAAACAAACAAGGATGAAAAGAAGGTACACTGTGCAAAGAGTGAGAGATAATGGGTGAAAAAAAGGGGATAAGGAAGGGGATTCTGCAAGGCAATATGTTGTGATGTATAAGAATATATTGACAATAGTATTGTGTAATGTATAGATGATTTATAGAGTAAATATAATGCAGAATCTGAGAATATATATATATATATATATATATATATATATATATATATATATATATATATATATATATATATGTGTGTGTGTGTGTGTGTGTGTGTGTGTGTGTGTGTGTGTGTGTGTGTGTGTGTTTTCTTAAGTTTTTGCGGGTACTTACATGTATGGCATTCAGCTTTGTTCGGGTATTTTCCCACGTCATTGTAGTTGTGCTTTTAAAGTTGTAGCGACGTTTCGGAAGAATCTCATCTGCCATCATCAGGCTTCTGTATACAGAAGGCTTCTGTATACAGAAGCCTGATGATGGCAGATGAGATTCTGCCTGAATTATTAACTAGAGGGGACAATTACACTGCTCAAAAAAATAAAGGGAACACTTAAACAACACAATGTAACTCCAAGTCAATCACACTTCTGTGAAATCAAACTGTCTACTTAGGTAGCAACACTGATTGACAATCAATTTCACATGCTGTTGTGCAAATGGAATGGACAACAGGTGGAAAGCATAGGCAGTTAGCAAGACATCCCCAATAAAGGAGTGGTTCTACAGTTGGTGACCACAGACCACTTCTCAGTTCCTATGCTTTCTGGATGATGGTTTGGTCACTTTTGAATGCTGGTGGTGCTTTCACTCTAGTGGTAGCATGAGACAGAGTCTACAACCCACACAAGTGGCTCAGGTAGTGCAGCTCATCCAGGAAGGATGTCAGCATAGTGTCTGTCAGCATAGTGTCCAGAGCATGGAGGCGCTACCAGGAGACAGGCCAGTACATCAGGAGACATGGAGGAGGCCGTAGGAGGGCAACAACCCAGCATCAGAAACACTACCTCCGCCTTTGTGCAAAGAGGGACAGGAGGAGCACTGCCAGAGCCCTGCAAAATGACCTCCAGCGGGCCACAAATGTGCATGTGGCTGCTCAAACAGTCAGAAACAGACTCCATGAGGGTGGTATGAGGGCCCGACGTCCACAGATGGGGGTTGTGCTTACAGCCCAACACCGTGCAGAACGTTTGGCATTTGCCAGAGAACACCAAGACTGGCAAATTCTCCATTGGCGCCCTGTGCTCTTCACAGATGAAAGCAGGTTCACACTGAGCACATGTGACAGATGTGACAGGGTCTGGAGATGCCATGGAGAATGTTCTGCTGCCTGCAACATCCTCCAGCATGACGGGTTTGGCAGTGGGTCAGTAATGGTGTGGGGTGGCATTTCTTTAGGGGGCCGCACAGCCCTCCATGTGCTCACCAGAGGTAGCCTGACTGCCATTAGGTACTGAGATGAGATCCTCAAACCCCTTGTGAGACCATATGCTGGTGCGGTTGGCCCTGGGTTCCTCCTTATGCATGACAATGCTAGACCTCATGTGGCTGGAGTGTGTCAGCAGTTCCTGCAAGACGAAGGCATTGATGCTATGGACTGGCCCGCCTGTTCCCCTGACCTGAATCCAATTGAGCACATCTGGGACATCATGTCTCTCTCCATCCACCAATGCCACGTTGCACCACAGACTGTCCAGGAGTTGGGGGATGCTTTAGTCCAGGTGTGGGAGAAGATCCCTCAGGAAACCATCTGCCACCTCATCAGGAGCATGCCCAGGCATTGTAGGGAGGCCATACAGGTACGTGGAGGCCACACACACTACTGAGCCTCATTTTGACTTGTTTTAAGGACATTACATCAAAGTTGGATCAGCCTGTAGTGTTTTTTTCCACTTTAATTTTGAGTGTAACTCCAAATCCAGACCTCCATGGGTTGCTAAATTTGATTTCCATTGATAATTTTTGTGTGAGTTTGTTGTCAGCACATTCAACTATGTAATGAACAAAGTATTTAATAAGAATATTTCATTCATTCATATCTAGGATGTCTTATTTTTGTGTTCCCTTTATTTTTTTGAGCAGTGTATATTTATAGATAAGGATTGATAAAATGACAAATGTGACAGGGCAAAAAATAATATGAGAAATGACAATAGAAAGGAGATGAGAATTTTAGATAACATTGCAAAATAAGATATGAGAATACACTAAGAAAAATGGAAGGAGATATAATAGGATTTTGAATTGAATAAATGAACATAGAATTGAGATGAGAATTTTAGATAATATTGTAACATAAGATATGAGAACATGAATTGGGATTGGATAAGATGTTTAATATTTAATAATGACAAGGATGATGCAATATGAAATTAAACAAATAAAATGAATAGGTAACTATGGTCATGTTTGTATTGAGATGTGAAACCTGGAACCACACTGCTTGCCAAATGAGTTTTTTCTATTTAACAAATAAAATGAAAATAGGGGAAAAAATGAATAATGGAATTACTAGGTATGTTTAATTGAAATGGTGGTAGGCATTTGGAGAGAGTAAGGTTGAAAATAAATATTGAAGAATTATGAATTAATATGAATATATGCAATGAGCGATGTATGATATATTGATGCCACACTGTTAATGTATTGTTATTATATGTAGATTGAAATAAAAAAAATTGGGGGGGGGGGAATCGCAACACATTGGATGTTGTCCTGCAAATACTGTCCATTGATGGGACTTATGTCATCTGTAGAGGAATTTTCCATGGAGTTACCTTTTAAGCCATTTTGCTGGCAGCTTAAATGTTTTAAGGGTAAAAAATAAACAGTTCGGGGTGGGGAAGTGCTGTGGGTTTTTGAAATTTGGAATGACCTAAGATAGAATCCCACTAAGTCTGAGTAGATACCTTGGAAAATATGAGTTCTCATTCTTTATCCCAAATAATTAGACATATTTCAGAGCAGTGGTTCCTTGCAATTGCATTATGGATCACTTATCAAAAATAACTGCAAACAGAATAGTAACTTTAAGGGGAAAATGGGGTATAAAAGAATAATAAAGTAGCATCTGAATTACAGAGAAGATGATAATAATAGTTTAATAAACTTTATGATTGCTCACAAAGAGGTCCACTGGGCTGTGTTATTTCTCTGAGAAAAAGACAGACCCATGGTGGTATTCAGCTAATAAAATGGCATTTACATTGCCAATCTACTCTATGCTGATGATCTCTGAGGTGGAGAATGCTATAATTAATTAAGCTGGAAATCATTAGAAATAAAAGCAGTAGCACTATGCTATTAGTTATAATTGAACTGACACCATCAACAACAAAGACTTGAATAAAAGGCCTCTTAATCTGAAGTTGTTGATTAGTTTAAGAAGAATTATCATTTAAAAAAAACTTATGACAAGTAGATGAAATTCAAATGTGATGCTAAAAGTATAAATGTTTGTCCACAAGAAGATATTTTCCAAGTGTTGGGTGAATCAGGGTTAAATCAGCAAAGCGAAACAGACTGATAGACAGTGGTGGGATTCAATTTTTTTTTACTGTGGGTGTGGCTTGGTGGGCGTGGCAGGGGAAGGATACTGTAAAATCTCCAGTCAGAGGTGGTGTTTGCCGGTTCTCCAAACTACTCAAAATTTCCACTACTAGTTCTCCAGAACTGGCCAGAACTTTATGAAGCTGATAGGCCAAATAAGATTCTACCTTTCCTCTTTCTCTGTTTCCACACTTTTGCCATTTTACAACTTAACCCTCCCAGGTATGCTAGGAAGTATTCTCATCTTTCTGCTGAGTAAATTCCATGAATACTTCTGTCTGTTTTTAAACGCATCTTTTTTTTTCTTTTTTCTCTTTCTCTTCCTTTGTTTCTTTCTTTCTTTTACATCTCCTCTTCTCTTTTCTTTCCAGTTTGTAAGACCGAGTGTTCTTTTTTTGTTTTTTTCCTTTTGTGTATGTAATGTCGATATGTTTTTAATTGTAAATTTAATAAAATTTATTAAAAAAAATAAAAATAAACCAGAAACAAACAACTTCTTCTCCTCACACAATGGTTGGATCAATCCAAGAGGAGAGATGTAATCCTGTAAACATTATAATTCACATATCTGGTGGTCTCTAGAGGCCCAGTTCCATAAATTACCAGATGTACTATTTGTGAAACTGACCATAGAGATCAATGATGATTGCTGCTTACTTATCTCCTTTCCCAAACTGTAGCAATACCTGTGCTTCTAGGACCTAGGTTGGTAATCAAGTTCCATTATGGTTCTGGAGATCTTCAACTGCTTTTTCTGGGCCCAGGTTGTGAAATAGCATAGAGTCCCATGGCAACCATGGCAGCCTTGGACTGGTCCAATGTAGGCTTAGCATCCTAATTGTGCTAAGAGGGTAGGGGGGGCACAAACATTTGATCTGTTATTTGCCTTGGAGTAGTTGTGTCAGGTACTGGATTTGGTGGATATTGACATCAGGTCCTTGTCATGAACAGATCCCTTCCTTTTGACCCCAGAGTTCTCCACAACTGCTCCTCATTGCAAAGAGGCAATTGGCAATCTGATTGACCTGCCCCAAGTGCTTGATGGGGTTTTCCCCAAAACTCTGACATACAGTTTAGCAGACTTTCTCATCAGAGCATGGATAAGCGTGTAATAAAACTATACATAAAAGTGTGCCTGAGTGGGCTGTCTGTGAATGAAGATATCAAAGACCACCATGGTTTACCAAGTAATTCCAAGAGATGAACTGCAGAAGAGATATCTACAGTGCCACCTGAGAAACACAAAAATAGAAGTCTATTGAGAACAGGTAACAGCCTTTATTAGGATTACCCTGTGACAATAAGAAAAGCAAAACATATTTCCTTCTCTGCCCTGTTTATGTCTGCATATAGCCATCCAGAACACCTGTTTTTGGTATGTTGGTCTGTACTAGGTAAAGAGGAGCTGAGAAAGTTCTTATAGGTTACTGTGAGGAATATTCTCAGCATATCTCAGACAAAGCCCTGTGGTTTTACTCTGAATTTGACTATGGTTGTATAGTTCCTTTAGAAGTAATTGAGATACATCTGAGTCCTGTTTTCTGAGAGAATTCTGAGCCAATTGGTTCTGCAGATATGGACAGGGTTCTTGTGCCTGTGAGCTTGGCCACTGGTGTTCTGAATCTATGCCCTTTCTTTTTAAGACATGGAAGTGGCATGTGGTTGGGTTTGATAGGGTAATACCTCTGTGAGAAGGGATGGCACTGCCTGCCTTGAACAAGGATGTTATTTTAGTGATGATGCTCCCTCATACTAGTTATTCACAGTGTACAGTTATGAATACTAGCAAAATTATTTGAATAGGGTGTTTAAAAAAAGACACAGTATTTTTTAGCATTGTGTCATTTTTGTAGAGCCAGCACCTAGGGCATCACCTGAATTTTAACATGTCTCCACATTTAAATGTAGCTATTTTGTGTCTTCTCCCTTTAATTTCCTTACTCCCATGCTTTATAATAATGTAATGCTTATTTAGAGCAGCAGTCATCTGTGAATATTGTGGCTGGCATCGCTAAAGTTTTCTATTGCTTTTTTCCCCATGGTTAGATGAAACTCATAGTGCATGGAGAATTTCCCAGGACAGCCAAAGCTCTCTTTGATTATCTTTTTGATTCCCCCAGAAAAAGATTTTTCACACACATTTTTTTGCTCATTCAAAAGACCACTCAGTTTAACAGACTTTGAAGGCTCATTACAGAGTATTCTGCTATTTTCATGAAATAAAATGCTTTTCCTGACAGTTTGGCACCACCTCCTTCTTGAGGAAATGCAAAATCTGCCAACTTTGATGTGTTTTGCACCCAGGTATAGTAGAGATGGCTTACTGGTTTTATCCAGTTAGACTTTTATTGTCGTTTTCCTAAAAGTTAGATTCACACACACACACACACCTTGTTTCTCTCTAATAGCAAACTCAGGGACATGTTTGACCACACAAAAATAAGAAAAAAAATTTCCACTGTTGGCTGATTCCATAAGATATATGTTTGGAAGTGTAAAGAAAGACAAAAGCCCTCCCTATTCATGCCCAAACAATGTAAAATGTTCAGTGATCTTTTATTGCCATTATTATTATGTCTTTATTGCCTTGATTTATTTGTTGTTCTTCTGTTGAGAGTTCTGTTCAAGTCAGCATGCCATTTATAAGACATAAATATAAAAAACAAAGAGTAAATAAATAAATAAAAGAATTTCCTTTGTTGAAATGTGCTCACATGACAAAATGAACAGAGGGAATAAAAGGGCCTTCTAACAGATTTATGTACCTTATTTCAACAATGTGGAGAATTCTCTGGTCTCAGACCAGTAGAGAGAGGAATATTTTAGAAAAGACAGAATGCAGATTCTTTAGTCTTGTAAGATTGCTTGCAGTGACCAACCTTCATTGTAAAATAGTTATAAAAGAGTCATAGAAATGTAGACTGCCATTTCATTCTAGTAGCTGGTCTTATAATTTCAGTGGAAACTGCTCATGTAATTATTCAGGCTGATGTTTAAGGGTTTCTTTTTAACACATGTCCTCTTTAAAGCAAATAAAAAAAGAAAGGCAATGTATCAGCCATGTCGTGCTTATTAGAGATATAATAATCTTACTAGAGACAGAAAACAATGGAAATGAAGGACAAAAGTGGTTGCTAAGTGACAAAAGCAAGAAGATGCTGTGGACCTAGCAAGATGGATTTTTGGGCAATTTTGTAGTAGAAAAATGAAACAAAATTGAAGCATAATACAAATTGAGGCAGATCGTCAGAGCATATCAATAATCATACCCATGGATTGGCGAGAGGCACCTGCATAATGATTAACCTACTTCTCCTTTAAAAGCAGAGCCAGGATATTGTAATCTTATAAAATCCCACTAAGTTACTCCTATCTTTTAATTAGAAAACATATTTCATTATTTTTGCCCTAAAGCCTTTGTAAGAATTGGAAGAAGCAATTATCATTTCCCTACGTGCCTTTGTTGTAGAATTTCTATTTGTAGGTTGTTTTGTGTTCAGTCCTTTTCTTGCATTTGTTAAAAAGTCATTAAATAGACCAGTTTTTGGTGCTAGCAAACTAGTTGCTATCATCTGTTCCAAGTTGTAGTCTTTTCCTGTTTCTCCTGTGCTAGCCAAGGCATCTTCACATAGTTAAAGGTGTGTGTGGATTCTAGAATATTAGGATAATTTAACACGAGTCTACAGCTGATCAAAGAGATGCAACAAATGACAAAATATAGAATTCAAAATTCATGGTGCTGTAATCTTATCCTTGCTGCCACTTAAACTCAGAGCCATTGATTATCTTTGTAACAAAAAAATTAAGAAGATTGTAATAACTTCATAAATTCTAGATCACAATGCTCTGCAGCTTTAGGATTCATATTTGCTACATCTTTACCCCCACCCCCTCTGGTGATTACCCTGACTTATATTCTTTACTCCTATTGACCTTCAAATCCTTATTGCAATCCACTTTTTTTTTTCTTTTTGTGCCAGTGTCAGCCAATTATTCAGAAGAAAAAGCTGAAATTGCTTGAAGGTTAGGAATGTAGAAAGCATAATTAACTTAGCAAATATCCTAATTTTTCTTTATATGTTCCTGCTGTCTGCAAAATATTTTTATTCATTTTGAAAAGGTGTTCCTCTTTTAATTAGTAAAATCCCAAAACTAATATTTTCAATTATGGTTGCCTTCATGCAGATGAATGCATTCATAAATACATGTTGTGTGAAGAAAACAGGGTAAAAAAGTCAAACTAGCAAACTATGTTGGGTCAGTAATGAAATCATGCAGCTATAGAGACTAAAACCATGCTCATATTATCCCATTACAATAATGTTATTCCCTCAACATTCCCTTGCACCCTAAAGGAACACATTTATCCAACATCATCTCCCATCATTATTCCTTGGATTTATTTATCTATTTGTTCCTGAATTTAATAATGTAGACAGTGTCAGTCTATGAAAGAATGTATCACTATTAGGGCTTCCATATCTGGGCTGGAAAAATCCAGTCAATCATTAGATGGTGGCAAAGAAATTTCAGAAAGAGATGCAGACAACTTGGATATTTTGCTGCCATCCAAAAGTCACCTGGACTTTTACTGTTCAGATCTGGTAACCTGACTGCTTTGATAGTGTGTGCATGCTTTTTTTCTAGTTTATATAGCTTCCTCTCTCAAAATACATGACTCTGGATCCCTAACAATATTTAAAACAGGAAAAAGTTAATAAAATTATAATAAAATATGGAAATTATGAATTACAAAAAACAGAGGGGAAAAACACAACATTGTACATTGTACATGGGCCTCTGCATTTTCAGGGCCCTATGGTCAACAACAAAATCTGGTCAGCAAGGCTTTGAGAAAGACCAACAGAGTTAGTGTGAGTCTGACCTCATGATCCAAACTGCAGGAAAATGCTATGTTCACAAGGAAATGAGCATAAGTTTCCATGAAGAAAAATATATAATGCTTAAATTGAGTAACAATTATGTCTGCCTGCCTGCCTGCCTGCCTGCCTGCCTGCCTGTCTGTCTGTCTGTCTGTCTGTCTATCACCTAGGATAGTGCTGTCAAACTCCTGGCCCACAGGCCGGATGAATTATGTGCTGGCTATGCCCACGCCCAGTTTAGTGACGGGGAGAAAAGTTCCCATACATCATGTAATGCTGCCATGATGACATGACTTTGACACCCCTGGTCTAGGAGCATCATGGGTCATGTATTTATGGTTGGCTTGACAAGCAGAAAGCTAGTGTTCAAGACCGGAATGCTGCCATTGGGCGAGGTGATCTCCTATTCTTTGCTCTGGTTGCTGCCAGGAACATGAAAGGAATCCCCAACTGGGCATCCCCTGGGCAAAGGTGATGTCATTGGCTTATCCTTTTCACTTGGATAAGCCTCAATATCTCTGACATGAATGTGATGCATCTATCTATCTATCTATCTATCTATCTATCTATCTATCTATCTATCTATCTATCTATCTATCTATCTATCTAAACCAAGTATCTATGTGCATAATAGACAATATAGTGTAGTCTCTTGCATATAATCTAAAAAGAAGAAATGCATCATGAAGAACACAAGTAGGGCTTATTTAGGTCTATTTGAATCTGCAAATGTGCAGCTACAGATGAAGTTTAGAAACAGCACAGCTTTGTAGAATAACTGTACATGTCGTAATGCCTTGGTCTCAGAGGTGGTATTCAGCAGGTTCTGACCAGTTCTGGAAAACCAGTAGTGGAAATTTTGAGTAGTTTAGAGAACTGGCAAATACCACCTCTGACTGGATATTTTACAGTGTCCTTTCCCTGCCATGCCCACCAAGCCATGCCCACAGAACTGGAAATAAAGAAGTTGGGATCCCACCACTGCTTGGTCTGCTTTGCTGACCACTAGTATTGGAAGACCTAGATTTTAGCATGTTTCCCTTTTTTTTAAAAAAAAAAGTAGAGCTGAAGCTTTTTGATGAAAGTGGTAATAAATTGTCTAAGGTACTGATATTGTCTTTTTCTTTAGATTTTTTGTCTTGTAGGAAAGTTGGTCTTGGGAACACAACATAGAAAGCAAAGGAAAAAGGAAGTACAAAAATGTGGGAAGACTCCATGATGATGGAGATGAGATACTGTACTTAAAGTAGAAAACTGAGCACATGGCCCTAAAATGTTTCAGAAGCTTCAAGAGAATACTGTATATAGAAGAGCTTTGTAAATGTGAGAGAAGCATTTGAGTGAGGTTCTCTGGAAGGCTGTTTCAAGCATAAGAGTGCATTTCTGTCATACTAGGTCCAGTCTGAGGAATTATGATGTCACACAGAATTGGCATTGAGCTTATTTCATGAGAAAAGCCTATGGAAATTCTAATAGAAATGTTTATAAAAACAGAAGTTTGTTCCATAAATGCTTCAGAAAAAAAATGTTTTTTCTTACAATATTGGAAGCAACATTGATTTGGTTGAGGCAATACTTCTGTAGGAATGGCAAGAGGAGCACAGGGAGTTCAAATCATTTGAGCAATCTTTTTTTCTGGAGTGTTAAATGTTTTATACATCTTTTACATCACAGTGGGACTCTGTAGGATTAGAAAGCACTGGGCACATTTGCCTTGAAATGTGATATCACAAGCCTTGCCCTTGGTAAATCATGGGCTTGCAGGGCACTACTCCAAGTGGGGCTTTTCTCATGCTGATAGGAAACTCCCTGGAGGCCCAGGAAGTGAATTAGCATCAAGTACATCTGCACTATGGCACATGTGGTGCTCTGTAGTTGTCACCGTGATTAATGGACATTATGTTTCATTTCCTGCTTTATCAAATACCAATTATGTTTATGATAATTTGGAGAGTTGCTGTTGCTTCTGGATCATTCATTTTCTTCCCCGGGAGACACAATGGAGGAAATTTCCATGCCCTGCACATTGCCAATCCTTGAAATTCCGTTTTAATTGCTTCTCTTCTGCATTCAGATGCAGCTTTGCACACTAAGAGAGTCAGCGTATTGATCCTATGCTTGATAAGGTCAGCAGAGGAGTGGGGGCAATGGGAGAACGACATTTAGAAATTATTGCTCCTCTCCGGACAAGAATATACATTTAAGTTGTGGCTGTGGGGAATGGGAAAAGGAAAAAGGAACAGAATGGAATTGGGAAATCTGAAGTCTGCTAGCTATGTTTATTCATCATGCATCACTCTAGTCCTAGGGAATATTCTCAAGGCTTTAGCTCTAGATATTTCCTCATCTGATATGATAACCTGAAATGAAAATTGCTTTGGCTATGCACATTCTTGCTCACAAGGACAGCAATTTGGGTGTGGTCATACCAACCCTTAAGCCTCTTTATAAGCATTATTTTATTTCCACTGTCAGCAGCATCCTTTTTCTTTCTGCATTATGCTCAGAGGCATAGCTGGCAATGAATGAAGCAAGTTGCCTTACTCAAAGCTGGAACTGCAACTTGCAACCACAGAATCAAATGCAGACATGGGATTTCCCTTTTTTGCCTCCAAAACCCTTCTGGCCATGTCACTGAATTTTGTGGTACAGTTGCTGGAACTAGTAGTGCCAGTTCCAAACATTAAAATAGGGCCATAAACCTGAAAAAGAGGTTAATGTTCTTTGAAAAATAAGCAAAAGAAAATCTTCAGAATAGGAAAAGTATGAACATGAAAAGTCTTTTTATTATGAATGATACAGCTTTACACATGTGATGCTATATCCTGCCCTTGGCCATTGTCCTTGTCCTGTACCAAATTTTTCAGTTGGTTCCCTGGTTGTATTCTGTATTAATCAGTGAATTGTCCAGTTAAAATTAGAATGTTATGTATTTACCATGCAAAAGTTTATCTTTTCCAATGTTCATTTTTTTTTTTTGGTACTACTTTTGATTCTTCCACATTTAAAAAGTCTTTCTTGTGCACATTTATAAACATTCTTTCTTTGCTTTTATGTAACCTTCCTGCCTTGATTGCTTGCAGCAAAGAATGAGCAGCTATTTTTCTTGCTAAATACAAAGAAACTATATTGATTCCTGGATTCAATGCATGATGCATTATCATAAGGTTTCAAATATTTAACCTAAGCAACTAGTTCAGCTGGTGCCTGATCAACAATCACTGCAGGGAGAGTGTATTATAGGAATAAAACAAGTGTTAATAGTTTTGATTATATTACTGCCATTCAGCTTTGATTTTAAAACTTTTTAACTTGCTTTAAATATCCATAACTGGCTTTCTTTTTCACTTGTGTATGTACAATTTATTTGTTTTTATTTATTACAGTATGATCCTAAAACAATCAAATACTTACAAATAGTTCATTAATATTATTACAATTCCATTATTCAAGTCTATAAAAAAATCATTTTTAAAAATTGCTCTATTTGCAAATGCATCCAATTAAAATTTCATTTTGGTGCCATCACTAAAGATTTAAACTTTTAGTAAATGTAATTGTATTTCCCTAGATTATTTTGAAATTATATGCAAAATCAGTTACAGAAATGCAAACATCCATACAGGGCAATTATTAGACTTGTATTCCTTGCTTGGATAATTTGTAGATAACTCCATTTCATTCAAAATCAATGAAAACAATGGAATCAGAGTATATTAAAAACTATGGAGAGAGTCTCCTTTAAAAAATAGGTCTGATTCTGATTTCTCTAAATTTGACACATTTTTGTTTTCAATTTTTCCATAGTATTATTTAAAATAATATCTATCTTTTTAATTTTTGAAATTTTCTTTTTGCTTTACAGAATACAATTAATCTAAAATCAGGCATTTTACTGCCAATGTTTCATGAATAATATATTCAGACAAGTGATGGGGCGAGGGAAATGGGTGTTCTGTTTTGCCTTTCCTCATCTGAAAATTCAGCTTGTAACAACCTAATCATTTATTCTTGCTGCAATATTTAATAGAAAGTATTTTCCAGATGAGAATATAAAATGGAGAAAAGTTTAAATCAAAATCCACAAAGTTTATCTTTTCCTAGTATATTCTTTTCTGTCACTTAATAGCTTTTTCTTTTATAATTTTGGCTGTTACTGCAATACTATCAGATTTTGCTCATTTTTCTGTTTTGGATATCTACATGGTCATTTCATTTGATTGTTTCAATTGTTTTTCTGTTAGTTTTGTGTTATCCATTTAAAGCGTAGGGAAAAAAAGACACGGATTTGTTTGAATTTGTCTATTTTACATGAAGTGCATGACTCTTTTGTATTGTGTGTCTGTATTTGTGTGTGTGAGAGAGAGAGATTCTGTGTATCTCAAAGTCACTTCATGATGGGTTATTTATCATTTTAAAAAAATGACAAAGAAATAAACCTATTTCAAAAACATGTTTTTTTCAACTTGTTTTGATTTCCTATCCTGATTTTTATTTTTTGTTTAACCCTTTTAAGCTGTTACTGTTCTCTTGAAGATTTATTTTCCAGTCTAATTTTCCCACTTGGTACCCGATTTTGGGTTTGGTGACTTACTTTCAATCATAACCCATTTCTAATATTATTACTTTTGGTGAGGTTGTGCATGGACTGATAAATCTCTTTGATTATTTTTGTACTGGCAATAGTTGCATCATGTAAAAATTCATTTATTTTTTTAAAAATAGAATTTAAAAAAGTCAATCTTTATCTTTTGGTTTCTTTCATGCATTCCCTACCATCTTTCTCTAAGTTGTTACTGATATTCAGACAACTGTTATTATTTGGAATGGACTGTTCAAAATTTTCATTGGCTTCATCAAAAAAGACATGTATGTTCTTTTATGCATATGTGCCTGCTCCCTCAAGTGCCAGCTCGGATGACAAAGAAGAGCGATCTGTCCCTCTTTATTTGAGAGAGAATATGGGGAGTACCAGGGGCCCTGGAAGTTCTCCGGCAGAATAGAATGGTCAATGTGAAACTGCTGGGAATGTCTGGGTAATCTGAGAAAGAGCACCTGGACAAAAGCCAGAGGCGCAGCTGCAGCCAGTCAGCACAGATGACCAACTGGTCTATCTTAGGGAAACCTATCAGTAGCAAAAATGCCACCAGATTAGCTGTTAGCTTCTTTGATGACTTTAAGCCCTGCTCCTACAACAAGGTGTCATACTTTGTTAGAGTGTTGTTGTCATCTCAGACTCAACTTCTAAATACATATTTTATAAAACCTGTGAAAACTGACAGGTTGCAAGTTAAAGCTGTGGAGCAGAATAAGGAAGACTTCTTACCTTGTCTGGTTTTATTCAGTTAAATTATTGCAACAGCAATAGCACTTAGACCACATCTCAGTGCTTTGCAACCCTCTCTAAGTGGTTTACAGAGTAAGCATATTTCCCTCAACAATCTGGGTCCACATTTTACTGACCTTGGAAGGATGGAAGGCTGATTCATCCTTGAGCCTGGTGAGATTCAATCTGCCAAATTGCAGGCAGCTGGCTTCAGAAGTAGCTTGCAGTACTGCACTCTAACCACTGTGGCACAATGTCAGCGTTGAAAACAGTTAACTCCCCACATTGTTTTATCCATCCCTGCCCAATTACCTCCACCCCACCCTAATCCATCCATTACCTAATTATCCACGCCACCACCCTGTGCTTAATTACAACACGCCTAAGCTAATATTACGTTCCTCCCTTCACCCTACCTCCCATTAGTATCCTAAATAACAATGATCACTTCACCTCAAGTCCAGCACTGTGTTAAAGCCAAACAGTGTTAAAGCCAAACATTGCAAAAAGACATCCGTCTGTATTATCTGAGTTCCAAGGCTACACAGCCCTTCCACATTCCGAAGTTGACTTCTGAGGCTGTGCTCATATTTTATTGAAAATGATCAGAAGAGCAATTCAGCACAGAGGCACTGAACTCCCAATTAAAAATGGTGTGCGGGAAAGAAGAAGGCTCCCAAGATGGTGGCCACTTCCAGGCGTCACTTGCCTACACAAGGGTACCAAGTCAATAAATCCAATTTCAATTAATTCCCTTGGAAGAAAGCTTGGGTTTTGGAGGGTTTGGAGGGTTAGTCAGTCAGGCCCAGGATTGGAGAGGAGCATCCATTTTCAGCCGGTTGTCAGTGGTTAAGGGACCAGCCCCTTTTTGAGATGGGCCTGCTAGTTAGTACACAACACCCAAGTCGTCTGGAGACGGGACGATGGCTTCTACCTCACTGAGATCATTGAGAACCCCTTGCAGGTCGACCAGGCAGTTGCTGTAGAACTCCATCCCAACGTCCATCTTCTTGGCTTCAACCAACGTGGGAAAGAAATTCAGGTGGCCAAGTTTCTCGTGGACTTCGGGACCCCTTGACATTTCTTGCTGTCTGAAAAAAATGGATAAGGAAAGAGACTAAGCAAGAAAGACAAAGTGGTAATGAAGATTAAGTTGCAATTTTGCTGATGAACCAAACACCTGGTCTATTTAAAAGATGTTTTTCTAGTTTCAGTCTTTCTAATTTCCCCTTTACAATAGCTGTTGTGCCTCTTATTTGTTTATTTATTAAATCTGTTGATCACTTCAACCCATGTCATCTTCTGCAGTTAGGGAGAAACATATTTCTCAGGTGAAGGAATAGATTTCTCAGACAAGGCAAAGTATAACAGTATTAAGAAGTAATTTCCTGACCATTAGAACAATTAGAACAATTAACCAGTGGAACAACTTGCCTCCAGAAGTTGTGAATTCTTCAACACTGGACATTTTAAAGAAGTGATTGGGCAACCGTTCATCTGAAATTCTAATTTTTCACCCATTCCATGTAGACAAGCCAAATGAATCTTGCTTCATAAACTGCAATAGGATAATATTCTGTCTTGTTGCTTCTTAAAGAGTGCAGGGTAGCCTTAGGATATATACTCTGTCACAAACAATTCACTTCCCCTTTGCCTTCTGCCCCTGCCCCGAATCTGCTGCCTGAGGTAATTATTCTCCCACAATGTGCAAGAAGAAAGACATGACAGCAAAACAGGAAAATATCTAAGGTTAGGGGAATAGCATTCAGACAAACACAAATATATGTCCCTGGTGTTGACTTGATAATGGTGAACTAGACCTTTCAAAGACCCCATTTTTCCCCTGCTGTCTGTATAATGGCGGTTCAGTGGCAGCAGACTTAAATAAAGAGAAGAAGCAGAGCAATATTTTAAACCTTGCCTATGAAATAGCTCTCAGCAAAGAAAACAAGACTAGGGATAAGAGGGTCAGCCTGTTTTTACTGCCAGCTTGGTAGACGTCAACATGTCAGTTGTTTCCCCTATGGATTCTTAATGAAATTTGATGTGGTATAATAAAGATACTAGACCAGGCTTGGAAAGATTCAAGTCTTAGTTCTAGAATCTTAATGGCTATTGGCCAGACAGTCTCTTTCAGTCCAACCTTCTTCATAAAATAACTGATTTTGGCGTAAAATGAAATGCCCATTTAAGCTGTGTTGAGCTGCTTGGGAAAAGGTAGGATACATTTAAAAAGGCACATATTAAAAAAAAATACAAAGAAAAAATAACCAGGCCATTTACTGATAAGCATGTAAGAATGGGAGTTTGCTTTTGAAAATATATCATTATAGCTACTCTCTGTTTTTGTTTTGATTCCTTTCTTTTCTGCAACAAAAATCCTTGCTTGCATTCTCATCAATGTTGCTTTGCATTTTCAGCATTTCCTGGATAATCCATGTGACCTTGCTGAGAATTCTTGGAGCTGCACTGACAATATATCTATTGGGTATCAAGTTGTGGAGGTTTCTGCAAAGAACTTTCCAATTCTAAAGAAACAAGATGTTCATATTCACTAATCACTAAGTTTTCTAATGTTGCTTTGTTGTTGTTTTTAGTTATGGTACATTGAGACTATCTGGGCAAGTCAGTTAAGACATATTAAAATATCACATTCTTAAACTTGATGTGATACTTTAGCAAATTCCTAATTTCTAGACGATGGAAATAAGTTAAAAAGAGTCTAAAGCAGCCAGAAAATTCAAAATTAAAGGAAAATCTAGTAAGCTTACAAACTAGTAGAAAATAAGAGGGTTGTTTTTTTTAAATTCTCTCATATATTTGAGAACAAAACATGATGAAGGCAATAACATCTACATGTAATCACCTGGCCTTCTCAAAAATCTTATGGAATAAAGTTCTGGGACCAAATGGATTTTCTATACAAAATATTTGTCTTAAGCACAATTTTATTTGATTGCTGTTGTGTGAAGGTTAACTAAACACTCTATAACAGGGGTGTCAAGCCCGCATTGTGACGGTGTCATCACATGATGTATCGTGACTTTTCCCCCTTTGCTAAAGTGAGTATGAGTGTGGCCAGCGCATGATGCATCTTGCCTGCAGGCCTTGAGTTTGACAGCCCTGCTTTATAACATAATTGAAACCTATTCCACCAAAAGTGTTTGCTTATCTAAAAGGAAACAGTTAATGTGGACTTACTCTTTATCATAGCAATCAATTATATAACCATCAACTCCAACTGCTAGTCCTTGTGCTCAACAGATGAAGCTGAAGCTCTTAATGGCTCACCAGTCCATGGAGGAAAGGGTAGAATTCCAGCAAAGATATAGGGTTGACTGCTGAGTGCCAACCCTTTCTTGATCTAAAAGAAGTTAATGAATTCATTAATCAGTTAATGGCAAAGAAAGTCTTTAGGGACCAGCAAAACTGTTAAGACTTCTGCAGGACAGACTCTGGTTGTCATTGATCTAATGGACTAGAGCTATTGATTCATAGTTGGTTACCCTTGCTGGAGTTCTCATGGGAAAGATTAAGGATTTCATAGCATTAAGCATCATTGCCAAGATTACAACAATGTCTGCTAGCCCATCTTCAGTGTCAGTGTGATGGATACTATTTGTAGATCTCCCCAAAGTGTTGGGCTAAAATAAGGCTAATCAATTATATAGATGGAAAGTTGTGGCCAATGACATGGTTTATTCAAATTCAGTTTTTTAAATATTCTGCATAATATTGGCTAAACAGTGAGGGGAGGGTACATAATTGCAAATATGTCAATCTTCTCAGCTATATCTCATATTTTCTGCAATGCTCTTAAGCATTCTCTTTGGTTTTAGTCCATAACAACAATACTGAATTTATCTCTATATTCAGGACACATCATCACTTGACCTTCTTTTGGAAGGAAGAATAGATTCAGATCTAACTTCCTCTGAAACACTATTAACCAGGTAGATAGGTTAGAAGAGTTCAGCTTTATAGCAAACACGTGTAATGTGGGCAACCTCCTTAGAGGCAGAAGAAAATGAAGTAGTAGCTAATAATGGATTACAAAGGGATATATTTTCTGGGGCAAGCCACAAAGTATAATGTTGTTGATATAAAATGACAGCTAGATAGTCTCAAATAGTCTCAATTACTTCGTATTGGAATAAGATGTTCATTAAGACTTTCATTTACTACAAACAATAAAAAATGATTGTAGAAAAAGAATCCCAGAAAGTCTCACATAGAGGATCATTTTAGAGTTTCTACATCACTAGGCTAAACAGAATTCTAAGGTACTCATATAGATAGTACTTCTTTGCCTCTTGTGGATGTACAGTAGAGTATACATAGGGAGGTAATGCAGTTCCAAAATTCTAATTCAGAAAATGCCACTTCAAACTGCAATAATCAAAATTGGAGAAATTATCCACCATCACCCCTTATTTAAAATATCAGGATTAGATGAGAAATTTTACTTCAGCTGTCTATCGTGGTAATTCTCTAATTGCAAGGAGATTACAATGCAGTTCATCCTAATTTTTCCAATGTCTACTATCACTTTCTGGTTAATTTGTTGATTGAAACACAGAGGTGGTATTCAGCGGGTTCTGACCAGTTCTGGAGAACCAGTAGCAGAAATTTTGAGTAGTTCAGGGAACCAGCAAATACCACCCCTGACTGGGAGATTTTACAGTATCCTTCCCTTGCCATGCCCATCAAACCACAACCACAGAACTGTAGTAAAAAAAAAATTGAATCCCACCACTGTTGAAACATAACTATGGATAATTAATAAAGCATAGATTTATTTGTTTATTCCAATAAGAGAATATTACTCCTGACACATAGATCACTGGATGTTTATCATCCCCAAATATACTACACTATATTCAACCTAGGCACATCTGTTATTTTCAAAATTGGGATTAGCAGACATCTCTAAAATAGTAATAGATCAATACTGTAGTTATCAAATAAAAGTTAGAGTCATTGAAGGTTATGTATTGCCTCAGTAGGCTTTATCCTTAAAGCCAGATTATCAATATTTTAAATCATGTTTATCTAAACTGATATTATCCAGATATATTCAGACTGCAAGTCTCAAAATCCTAATCAGTTTACTTCTGACAGTGAACAGTTTTGAAAAAGCCTTTTGAAAGAAATGGTAACAGATAAAATGCACCATTATGGAAAAACTGGAGGCAGTCAGTTAACTTGTGGATGTCCTACCATAGTGCTGTTTAAAATTGAAGCACTGTGGATGGGATTATGGAATATTCACTGGAGGAGCAGCTCTATGTTAAGATGGATTCCCTAGTTCTTGATGCTCAGTATCCCAAAGAGATGGAAGCTCTTTATTAATCCTGTTCAACATAAAGAAATAGCTTTTTTTAAATTAGGAAATGATGCATTCTAATGCTGTACTATATAGATTTAACCAGCAAGCCCTTTTATACTCAAGATAGAAAGCCAGCTAATGATAGGTTAGGTGCCTTTTCCCCCCTTTAATCCCAACATTTGAAACATTTATTATTCTAAATTGCCTTCTGCACATTTTACAATAATTGAGACTAGTGTT
The DNA here is from genome assembly GCF_049901735.1 of Notechis scutatus. NCBI lineage: Eukaryota > Metazoa > Chordata > Lepidosauria > Squamata > Elapidae > Notechis > Notechis scutatus. The sequence goes on along the minus strand of NC_142012.1, from coordinate 129,422,970 downwards.
TGGCTTGTTATCTCCACAGTTACTAACATGAATGCCATCATTACCCTGGTCATTAGCAAAATTGATGGGGTTGTCCGGAGTTGCCGGCTGCAGGCATGCTAGTGATAGGGCTTATGTGTAAATTAATCCTGATTCTCTTTGCTCTCCACAAAGATATATTGTTCTCTCTATTCCATGTTCTCAACAACCAGTGAGGAAAGTTATGCAAGAACTGAGCTGCTGAGGTAAAGAGACAGGAGAAACAATTGGTCTTAACACACTATATGTTTGGAAATCTAGAAAAAAAAAATTGAAAGGCAATAGCATTCTGTGTGTCTGCTGATAATTTCTTTCCTTCTTTAAATTATACTCTCTTGTAGTGATCTACATACAACCTGACACTTTGAGGCTATTATGCAGTTTGTGTAAACTGTGGGTATAATACCATAGGGATCTTCAATTTGTTATTAATTTATGATATTTTAGAACAAGATGGGGGGAATCATTACACACATGACTGAAGAATGATCTTATTATTACATTTAGTTTTAATTAAATATATGTGTGAGTAAAATTAAATCATTTAGATTTGACCGTGGTTTGATTGATTTTGAAGTGGTCCCTTACTTTTATTGAATTCTTTTAGATTGCACACTTACTCCAAAAAAAGGGGGGGAACCCTAAAATATCCCAATCCTGCCCATATGTATAAAGTGACCCAGTTCAATTTTTATCACTATCTTACTTTCTGCAGCCCTTATCCTCTTCCCTTGAAAAAAAATTAATAGAAGGCACAGGTGGGTGAGGGGAATGATGACATAGATTTGAGACATATGACCATTTGTTTAATGGCAGTTTGACATTATGTTGGCCTTGAAAAAGTTTGACATTATGTTGGCCTTGAAAAAGTGACATTGCACTACCCTTGCAATCATGGGATTGCAATATGGATGCTTAGCAGCCAACTTGCATTTCAAAAAGTTGCAGTATCTTGATGCCATATGATGACAATTTGAGACCTTCCAAAATGGTTTTTGACAAGTAAAGTCAACTCAGAAAGCTGGATTTGCTTCACACCCATGGCAAAATGGGCAAAATAAAATCAGGTCCAGTGACTCCAGTCAATACAAATTAAGCTACATATGTTGTGCAAATCTATCTGATTACTTGCTTAAGTATTGCATCACTTAGTGATCAAGATTCCAATCCTATTTGCGATTATAAATCAAAGACTATCTGTCATTACATTAAACGGGTATTAGGCTGTGGGTATGCAATTGTGGAATTTGCATGATATATCGTCACATATCATATGATCAATACATATCATCCTTTTAGTATTGTTACATTTGTTGATGCTTATCCTGACTTTAACATAATGTGTTTGAACTAATTATGTACAAAATAGTATATGTAAGAATGAAAGGCATACAACCACACAAGGAATCACTGGCAGATTTTGTTCTCTCTATATCACAACAAAAGCCTTTTAACCTGCAGTTGTGTACTCTTAACATGGTTATTAAATTTATTTTCTGGGTTTACACAATACATTGTCAACTTAAAAAATAATGCTTAATATGCTAACTCCTAACAAACACTGTCAAAGTCAATACAAATTAAGCTACATATGTTGTGCAAATCTATCTGCTAGGTTATTTTTTATCTCATCTGATTAAGTATATTGCCTCTATTTGCCTCTATTTTTCCAGATAAAAGTTTGCTCTCCAGCTGACTTTCATCTAGTGCCACGTGAATTTTTAGAGACTTTTTATCACATAAATTCATCTCTTCTCTTCTACCTATTTTTACTTAATATTCAGCCTGAAGAAAAGTTCAGGTGAACTTTAAACTTGCTTATTATTCTAACATTGTAGCTGACCCTGATGAAGATACTATTCTATTATAGCTATTCTAATTGAGTACATGACCTGCATTTATTATTAAATCAATTTCAGCTGTTGAGGAGATGAACACTGAAACTTGACAAAAAAGCCTTCATCTCGCTAATGTCCAAACTTGGTTTAATGGGGATAAAATAGCTATAAGCAGTGGTGGGATTCAATTTGTTTTACTACAGGTTCTGTGGGCATGGCTTGGTGGGCGTGGCATGGGAAGGATACTATAAAATCTCCAGTCAGAGGAGGTATTTGCCGGTTCTCCGAACTACTCAAAATTTCTGCTACCGGTTCTCCAGAACTGGTTAGAACCTGCTGAATACCACCTCTGGCTATAAGCAATTACTTTGAATTTGGCTTTGAGTGGTACTGCATTTGATATGCTCTCTTTAAAGTATCCACACATTATATATTTTTTTGAAAATATACACATGACTTTATTTCTACAAACAATCAAAAATAGTTTACATTTACTCAAAATAAATGTGATTTCTCTTACAAAAACCTTTTTGTATAGTTTTTTTGACAGGAATATTTTTTGCCAATGATTTCTTCTGGAAAGTTTTTCAATTTTCTAGTCTAGCCATTTTGGAAGTCCCAGTGGCTGCCTATTAAAGCATCAACAAATCAAATTCTATTTAGCTTTTTTGGGGAGCAGTTAAGATTGGCCCCAAATAGGGGCCCCACCCCTGTGATATTAGAGCAAATGATAATTATTTGTATTATAAGCAGAAAATTAAATATATCATTGTCTAGCTAATTGTTTTGTTCTGTGAAAAATGGCCCTTTATTTTAGCATCATTTTTCTCTCATTCAAATTTCAGCAATCTTAAAGTTGTTATTTTCTGAGATATTTTAATTTATTTTTCTTTTTGTAAGATTTCCTTGCAAAAGACATTCTGGCCTGTAGCCTTGACAGGCCTGAATGGGTTCAGCATTTTAATTATTAATCCCTGGATGAAAACAATTCAGCGTTCTCTCCAAGATGCCATTAACACCCACTTCTCTTCCCCCAGGCTTGCTGTCACTGTCAGATTCCTCTCAGCAGCAAAGACCCTGGCCTGAGCTGGAGGTCCAGAGATGATTTTCCAGATGAGTGGCTTTTAATGGCCTCTCTAGATTTGCTCTCTGCATCCTCTGACTGACTAGATAGGAGGAGGCGAGGAAGAAGGGAAGATGATGCAGTTGTTTCTTGCTGTATGAAGAATTATGAGGTTGACCTAAGAAGTGCTTCTGCAGTTAAAGCTGCTATAATGTCTGCTGCATGATTAGTCTAGTTTCCCATTCAACATTAACTTAATTGTATGCCAAGGAAGATGAACAGCTTGGAGCTTTTTCTTGTGCCTAGCATGTGATTTGCAAATATCCCACAGGTGGAAAAACCTACAAAGCTACCAATTCTGTTGGTGAAGCATCGACCAGAAGAGGGTTTTTTTTTTTTTTTGGGGGATTTGTTCAACAGTGAAGTGACAGTGCAAAAAACATCCTGCAGCCAAGAAGGCTCCACACATTTGCACACTCAGGTGACTCTGAGGACATAGATAAACCTCCAAATGGTCTCAACTACTCTCTAAAATAATGCAAATCACCAGCTGTCTGCAAGAAATATAAATCCTTTCATTCCCCACTATCCATAGCATAGATGTAGAAGCTTTTTGGATGAAAAGCGTCTAGTTGCTTCCTGAAAAAGCACATTTGGGACAACCATAACCTGAATGACTAAGAATCTCCATAGACAGCTATAAAGATTTGGCCAATTTGTAGTAGACAGAAGTCCCCATAGTGGCAGAAAAAAAATTGGTACAAGTGGCAAAAAAAGTTGGTATGCATCTATTGAAAATTATCTTACTATATAACATGTACAACTCTTCAAAGTAAATATTTTTTTAGACCAACTAAAGTTATGTAGGACACTGGTCCCTATATTGCTCTGTACACCTCCACTGTGGTAACTAATACCACAAAACTTTGTACCTTGAGCCTAAAAATATTAATGCTGAGTAGAAAAGTAATATATAATGTCTGCATTTTCCAACCAGTCTCATCTTCTAATGAGAAGGATGTTTCTGTGACATAGTGGTTCTTACTTTTTTTAATTGAAAGGTGACTATGGGATATGTGTTAATGTCTTATTTCTGGCCTTCCTCTACTTGCATCTAACCAGGACAAAAATATATAACAGATAACAGATAATCAGAGTTGGAAGGTACCTTGTAAGTCATCTAGTCCAACCTCCCATCCAAGTGGGAGACCCTACACCATTTATGACAAATGGCAGTCCAATCTCTTCTTGAAAGTCTCAAGTGATGGCTCTCCCACAACTTCCGAGGGCAAGCTGTTCCATTGGTTGATTGTTCTCACTGTCAGAAAGTTTCTCCTTATTTCCAGTTTAAATCTCTCCTTGTTCAGTTTCCATCCATAATTCCTTGTCTGGCCTACAGGCACTTTTGGAAAATAGCTTGACCCCTTCCTCCCTGTGGCAGCCCCTCAAATATTGGAAGACCGCTATCATGTCTCCCCTGGTCCTTCTCTTCACTGGACTAGCCATGCCCTGTTCCTGTAACCATTTTTCATATGTTTTAGTCTCCAGTCCCCTAATCATCCTGGTTGCTCTTCTCTACTTTTTCTAGAGTCTCAACATCTTTATTGTAATGTGGTGAACAAAACTGGATGCAGTTCTCTAGGTGTGATCCTAGCAACAGCTTTTTCTTCTGTGATTCTGTAGCATTGCCTTTAACTTCTCTGTGGCCAATGACCAAAACACTCTTAATTTACCTATTTAGTTGTAGTGGAAGTTGTTGTACACCATCCAGACTCACTGTTGTGAGATAGGTGGCCATATAAGAGGGAAACATGGACATGCAAAAAGCTCTGGTGTTAAAATTGTATCTCCTTATTCATTATTACAGTGGATAACAATTTAGCTTAACAGTAATGAAAGGTTCTTCCATTGTACATCAGCACCGAAGCAGTTGCTGCCTCTTTGCTTCTCTTGTTTCATTTTTTCCTCAAGAAAAAAACAAATGGTACTAACAGCCTTTTAGGCTTTTGCAGTAGCAGTGTTATTGTCACTATTAAAGAAAACCTCTTTCTTCTCTTGGAAATATTCAGAGAAACAATTCACCTACGTTCTCATCCCACAAATTTCATTAAGATTTTTTAAAAAATACTTTAAATCCTTCAGCTGCCACTTAGTACTGCCCAATGCCATTATGTATCTCTGACTGCCTATGTTGCTTTAAAAGGAACAATCCTAGGCTATTGATCTGACAGGTCTTATCTTTTTTTTTTTTTTAATAAAGTTTTATTTAGGTTTTCACACATACAAAATACAAGTAAATCATCTTTTTTGAAAATAGCATGGTCCCGGGTTGAACTTCTTTATACAGACACAAAACTCAATTTCATGCTCCTTTTTGTGTTCTATTCCATATCTTATACTATTCTACATTTTCTATATAGTTTTTCCCCTCTTTTAATTTTCTCAATTTTATTTGATTATCTCATCTCAATTCAAATCATTATATTTATACTTTTGTCTGTTCTGTTTCAATTTCATATTATCTTTTCTCATGAAACAAATTTTCTCCTGTAGTTACTAATTGGAGTATGACAACTTTATATCTTTTAATTACATCCATTCAACTCTTATTTAAACTTCAATATATACCTTAAGGTTATGACCTTCAATATAATACATAATACATAACTTCCAATCGAATTCTGCTTGGTACATTCTTATAATACACACTATATTCTTATAAAAAAGATATTTTATATATTTATAATGTAATTATAAACCCTCATTCCATTCCAATTCAGTTCTATCATTAATAATCATTAAAATCTTAACATCTTTAACACTTCTTTTCAATTAAATATCATACTTCCTTAAAGACACATATAATCTCCATAATTAATTTTTCCCTTATTTCTCTTCACATATGTTTTGTAAATCATTAAATATTCATTTTATTACATTTATTTATTGACAAGCATTCCACTGAATTACAATAGCTATTTTATCAAACATTTTAATCATACATTGTTTCATATTTTCTAAAATTATTTCTGTTTCTAATATAACCATACTATCTTATGTACCTTTGCAGAATCCCTTTTTCCATTAAATTTTCACCCATTATTTTTAAATAGGCCCTGTTTCTCTATATTTTATTTCTGTCCTTTATGACTTCTTTTCCTTTCTTTCTTTCCTCCCATCTTCTCCCTCCCCCTTTTACCCCCTTGTTTCTCTAATTCTAATTCTCTCTTCTGCATTTCCTTCTTCTGTTGCTTTCTGATTTTATACTTATTTTTCACTCTATGTTTTTTGGGGGAGTTGTTTTTCCTAATCTTAAACTTTCCATTCTCTTTCCCCCCTTCCCCCTTTCCTTTTTTTTCTCCACCTAAGATTACTTGTTCATTAAAGATGGCTTCTTCTTTGTTGCAATCTTTTTGTTCTGCAGGCATTTCTTGTTGTTTCTCATAATTCCAAATCTCCATTTCTAAAAACTGAAATATGAACCCAAAAGAACCTCTCCCTTCTTGTGCATCTTCTCTGTAGTTTTTAAGTTCCATTTTCAGTTCTTCTAAAAGTGGAGCCATTTTAAACAATTTTAAACAACCACCCAATTGATTTTAGTCATTCAAATACAATAACCAAAAATCCAGAAATCATCAAGTAATCCAAATAGTCCCAAGTTATTTCTTCTTATTTCTTTTTCCACTTTTTCTTCCTCGGGTTTTTGTTGCGATATTTCAGTTAAAATGTATCTTTTGGAAGTCTTGTTGAGATTTTGCTATAAGTTCTTTTTAATTCCAGGCAGTTTCCTCCTTTCCAGATCCTGCCCTTTTATTCTTTTTCTCTCCTTTCCTGGTTTCAAAAGCTTTTGATTATCCAGAAATCTTTATTATCCCTTTGACTTTTTATTTTCAGCAATAAATGCCTAATAATGTCAAAGTCGATTTTTTTCCAATTTCTTGCTTAAGTCTCTTAGCTGTCAGTATAGGAAAAGGAGAAAACCAAATCTTTTCCCTTTTCTCTCTCCTTCACAGCTTAAAAATCTTCTTAGGAAACAATGTTATTGTTTTTTAACAGTTTCAATTCCAGGGTACCTTATTTGTTGCTTTTGCTGTTTGACCCGGTCAACCAAAACTTTCTCTTCTATCTTCCTCCTGCACATTCTTTTCCGGTCGAGTTCTTCTTTGTGGTGGCCATTTCTGACCACCGCTACAACCACCTTCGGGAAAGGGAGTAATGGCCAGCTGGGGAGGAGAGATGCGGCTCTCCTCAACCCTGCAGGCAGTCTCCCCCTTCTCCACCACCTCTACGGGATGGCTTATCCCCGAAACCAGCTGGCTCGGGGTGCTCCAGCGGCGAACATGGATCACCAAAGAAGCTTTTTCTTTTGATATTGGTGCAAAAAAGAGCTTACTAGGCATAGGAAAGGAAGTTAGTATGCCAAAAGAAGATTGTCTATGCACAAATATTCAATTAGTGAAAGACTTCATATTGAAGTGGATAAAGCAATGCAACAGAAGTGCAGTTACCAAATGATTCTGGCAGAACAAATAGTTAATAAAAAAGAATGTTTAATAGCAATAGAGAAATATGATTGTTGAGTATAGTGGAAGAGAGCCATCTGCATATCTGGGATCTGGTACTGATGTAAAGCTTAATTTATATCCGCTTCAGCACTTTTCAATGATTTATAAAGTAATGGATTGACAAGAAGGTGCTTGATGCCCTTTTCCTCATCACCCAACTGCAGAAATTAAGAAAAGGGTTCACTGCTTGTCACATTTTCCTTAAAATAATAAGCAGCACAGAAACAGCAAGAAGCTGTAACAGTAGGATCATTTGGGAGATTTATTTTCTTTGCTTGTATCATATTCTCCTTGCAGCTCAATTGTTTCCAAACATCTAAAACACTTAGTCAGCTGTGAAGTAGCCTGTAAGAATTAAATTCCTTCACAATTGCAGTGTCTTCTAATTGCACTGTGACAAAGCAAAATAACAGCTTCTGGTTTAGTTAAATTATATTCTCATTATTATTATTTTTCTCTACTTCTTCTTACAACTAAGAATAATAAAAAGCCCCCAAGGCAGGCAAAGCAAGTCATGGATAGCTGAGGACTGCTTCCTAAATAAGAAAGGGAAATATGGCAGATCTTAAAGTAGCCACAGCCATGAGTGGGTCTCATTCTAATAATTTATTTTTAATGCTTCATTGTCTTTAACTGTGCAGCTCCCTCCAGGGTGTTTGCTTTGAGATTGCAAGATAATTACATCTCAGAAACCAGGCTAATTACAGTTAACAGCCTGAAAACTGAAGGTGCCCATTTAGCCCTCCCACCATTTTTTTCCACCAGAATTCTTCATGATTGCTTTTTAAAATGTGCAGCATCAATTAGGAAACTAATTTGGCAGAAGTGATGAGGTGCAGTCTTTCCTCTTGGGTTCACATCCTGATGGGCACTGGGTGGAGACATTCAACCTCCTATTGGGGCTTAAATACAAAAGCAAATAGCAGAGACAGCATGATTTAGGAAATAGCTAAAAAGTCAGAAGTGATGCTTCAAAGCTTTGACTTTGCAAAAGGTCTGCAAACTGTAGATTTGATGTTTTATTTATTGTAGATCATGGTGGGTGGAATATATCGTCTCTCTTTTTTGATGCCTTGAAGTCAGTGTTGACTTTTGGCATCTACGTAGACTGATTCCCTGCAGTTTACTTTGCAAGGTTTCAGAGTTGGTTTGCCATTGCCTCCTTCCTAGGACTAAGAGTGACTAGTCCAAGGTCATCCAGTTGACTTTCTGCCTAACATCTAGAACTCATAGTCTCCCAGTTTTTAGCCTGGTGCTTAAGATCTCACCAAACTGGCCCTTATTTTCTACTTTACTACTTGCATTTTTTTAATTCTCCCTTGGTTTATTTATTAGATGTACCCATGACCCCTCTCTCCCCTTCCCAAAATACTTTGGTACAAAATGTGACTGTTCTGAGCAGCAGCATATTGAAAATTCTGATCATTAAAAATACATAAAATATAACATTTTGATTTCAAAATGGGGCATTCGAAGTGTTCCAAGCTCAAAATAAAACCAAAAGTTTTGTTATGAGTTTTAAACACATGTCATAAATCACATTCAACTTAAAAGCTCTGGTGGAAAGTTTTGAGAGTGAGAAGGCTGTTTTATTCCAAATAAGACAAAACACATTTTTATTCACAATCTTCCAAGCTTTAGCTATTTCTTTGCTTAGTTGAAGTCATGATGAACATTTCTACAGCTAGACAAAACCCTTTAACTGATCTTAAAAACAATACAAAGGCTCTCTTTCTAGATCATTTCAGAGAGTCCACTCTCTGCTTCTATTTTTATTGCTTATAATCCATTTTTTTAAAGACTACATTTTCCTTTGGGCAACTTGGACCAGCGGCTAATTTAATGAAGTAGTTCTCGCCTCCATGATCAAGCCAATAGTTGTAAATTGTTAATAAGTTGTGGTGGAAATTGTATCCCTAAAGACTTTATTAATACTGAGCAAAAAAACATGAAGGGGAAATTAGTTGCAACATGATAAGCAATTGTATCTGCATTCTGTTGGGCACAGCTAGGCTAAAAATAGTCATCAGATTCCTGCACTGAAAATAATCAAGTATGATTTTTCCTGTGTAGTTGTTGGGTTTTAAAAACAAAATGATGGCATGAGAGCACAAAACAAAGAAAAACTGGTTAATCACTTAAAGGACCAATCAGAGTATTCTCTCTCAATGGCCATTTTTTGTAAAAGCTGGAGTAGAATTCTTATACCAAGATTTATTTGGAAAGCAGTATACCTCGCAAGCCAGAAAAATCTGTGGAAATAGTGTAATAAAACTCAAAGGGCTATTCCACTGATTGCCTAGCTTCTGAACCCAATCCTTTCTTAATTTAGAAGTGAAACAAACCAGAAAAAGAATCTTATGTGACCAGCTATGCTTATGAAAATGACGTATTGCAAAGAAAAGCTTTTATGATTTTCAGTTTCTCTGAATGTTGCATAGATCTCATAGACATCTTCAGAAAGGGTAGTATCAACAATACAATGCTTTGTTTGAAAGTTCCCCACATTCAGCAAGAAAACATGCAAAACTATTGCCTCATAATAATCTAAATGGTTGTTAAGGATTGTTAGGTGGAAATACATCCAGTTACTCTAACAGGAAATGAATGGTTAATGATTGGTAACATCCATCATAGTAGCAATTTAGTGAACAGGTGACTTTCCATTTCTTCCCTCAATGGCAGCTATTCTGTGTGTGAATATCCAAGTCATACTTCTCATAGTTCCAAATACTCACACCTAGCTCTATATGGGGCAGCAAAGAGGAACTAGAAACCTGCCATCTACTGTCATGTACATATTTGCAGGTCAAGTCTGGCAGCTCTAATTGTGCAGCAGCATATAAAAATTAGATTAAGTTAGGAGTTTATATAACATCTTCTAGTGATATGGACTTTGAATAATAAAGAACAAATTAGACATTTAATGGAATATCCAACTATTTAGTTTTCTGTTGTATTTGTCAATATGGACAAAACCAATAAAGAGACTCTTAAGGATTACAGAGGTTTCATAAGATTAACCCTCCTCTACATATGTTGAGAGTTTCTAGTCAGTATGTCCCAATACATCTGAGAATGTTGTGCCAATATTTCCTTACTGAGTCCCAAGGACAATTATTGCCAACAATTTCTAAGATACCACTGAATGGAGTAGCTGCTTGCCATGAAATAAAACTGGGGGACTCTGAAAGGGAATTAATTCATCAGAACAGAAAACATATCTGTGAATGGCTAAGGGAAAAGAGAAATTATTTTTATTTGTTCATAGAGAAGTAAATAAAATCATTTCAGGAGTCACAAAGATATTCATTGTGTGAAGGAAGGTGGTGCAACTGAATATCAAAAGGCTGAATATTATCTTTGGCAGGATTAGCGGACACCTAAGGCATTTCTTTTGCAGATTCATCAGATGTGGGGCTTGATTAATTTTTTGGGATTAATTTCTGGGGTTGATCAGAGATTAACAAGATATCTGTCTGAAGAAAACAGCCTTCTTCTGTTTCCTGATCTATCCACCCAATTACAAAACAGATGTACAGACCTGGGGGAGAATTAGGAAATCCTATTTGCATCCAGCAAGGGAATCAAAAGCTTCTTCCTTCCTTTCACCTAGATTAGATATTTTATCGAAAAAAGAAATCTTTTCAGGAAAGAAGGGATCTCAAACTTAGCAATTGGATGATTGTCCACAGGATGCCCAAAAGCTGGTGGTAAAGAGCAATTCAATGCATAGGGAAGGATATAGTATACTTAGCTATGAAAATGGGTTTTTCCAACTATGAAAACTGCTCTTTAAAGCAAATTTGAACTATTTGTCTCCCCTCCTTTTCTTTCTATTCTATCCTTCTTTTGTGCCTTTAATAAGATAGATAGCAGATAAACAGAGGAAGTGTCAGAAATATAGGATAAAATGCTATTTGGGAAGGTTTTTTTGGCCTAAAAGTAGATTAAAATTATTTAAGTAATGAATAGCAAGTCGAAGCCACAAATTAAAATTAATTTATTCATCTGCCATAATACTGCAAGGCACCACTGAAAGAAAGCTGAACATTTGTATACAATTCCTCTCTTCCCCTACTGGATATAGTTTGGTAAAATTTAGTCTAATGAAGTAACTCTGATTTTTCTTTTTAAAAAAATGAACAATCACAATAATCTAAATAATGATAGAAAAATATTAAATAATTCCAGACTATTTGATAGAGATGATAGTTCAAACAAAAATATAATTTGCACTACACTCGGTGCAAATATCCGTATTGGTTCCATGAACATTGAATGATATCATTGTAGAGATGCAAAGTTTGGACTGATGGACCACAGGAAAAATAAACTATGGATTTCTTCTTTAAAGAAATCTGCCTTTCCACTTCATATGTCATTGGCAGATATCTGCTTAAAAAGTGGTAGATATGTATCAAACAAATGTCATTTGAATATGAGTTACCAGCACTCTTAGAAAAGTCATGGCTTTGCTAAAGTTCCACCAATATTGAAGACATTTCTCTGAAGCTTGGGACTGTCAATGGCTAAACTTTTGAATCAGTTTCTCTCAATTTCTCTTTTTCTTCAGTCAAACAATTCTAATTTCTTTCCATTTTTCCATGTTTTCATCCTAAATTAGTTTTGCCCCATTTCCATAATCTGAGAGGGAGTTTTTAACGCAATAAAGACTTTTTTATTAAAAAAAACCATATACATATTTTGTTCTGGTGTTCAACCCCTTCTTCACATTAGGTATCCAGACTGTGGTTAATCAGGAAAAGCAGATCAACCTAGTACATCTATTAGATTCCTCCTTGTACCAAAGAACATAAACTGTCACCCTGATTTTTTGGATAAGCTGGGCTGCTTTTGTATGTTCAGTCATGGTTTGGAAGCCATTGTTAGTATTCTAGCTCCCAAATCCTGCTTATCACTATTTTGTCCTCTTCAAATACGCATTTCAGGACATTGCTACTCCAGGAAATGACAGCTGAAAGGTATGGTTGAAAGCAAGTTACACCAGTGGGAAAAGAGAGAACTGGAGGAATGTATAATAACTGAACTCCTATTTAGGTTCAATGTGGAAGATGCAGGAAAAAAAATGTTCTTTAAAGATGATTTATTTTTAAATTTAGAATTTCTGACAGTCTCCACCAGCCCTCTGTTGGAACTATGAGATTTCTATATCCTGTCCAGCAGTAGATGAAGGAATTCTCCCATTAGTTTTCTTGCTTATTATACAAGGTCTATGAGCACAGTATAATCAATAGAAATTTAGAAAATCTGTAGGAAAAAAGGGAGTTTTAAAATACAAATATTAAAAATAACACCACAGTCACAGCAATAGTTTAATGGACTTTCTACAAATTAAGAGGGAAGAGACAATTCAGATCTTCAAGGTCAATCTATTGCACCGGCAGCTACAACTGAAAAGACACGCTTCCATGATCTCTCCAGGTGGCAATCCTGGAGAAGAGATCCACAGCAACCTTATCCGTTGGATTTTATTGGATAGGCAGATCTTATGGTATGTGTTTCCCTTCTTCATTGGACATTTCTTCACTGTTAACTTTAAGTGCCATTCGCCCATCATTAAGTTAGTAAAAAATAATATTAAATGTGTTGCACTTCGTTTCTGATCCCTGTCCTGCCTTTCTGTTGTTCTTGGCATCTGTTCTCCCACACTGATGAATTATAGTATCCCAATTATTCACATGCAGGGTATGGTAACTGATTAATTCTTTCAACCCTGCTTCTCTTCCCCTCACTGAGCATCTCCAGTTAACAGGAAAACATTCACCAATCATGACAGTGATGGAGGAAAAGGGATAGGATTTAATGACTGAGGTTCTGCATCCTTTCTCTTGATAAATATCGTTTAAGCACTGGGAAGTGAATAGAATTACAAAGAAAATTTCCTCTTTCTCATACACGCATCTTGCACTAATGTACAGAGAGCACACTAAAGCATCACTCATGTATTCATGCATGACTCTGTAACTGTGCAGATCCACTTTACACAGCAGTAACCCAACACCAATATTTCTATGAAAGCACAAAACCTCCCTTCCCTTGCTTTCTCCACAGAGAACAAAAATACAAAACAAGAGGATATATACTAGGATTCCTCTGTCACTTTAGAACGCCTCCCCACCCCCCCACCCCCCAAAGAAAACAAAAGCATTTTCCAGAATTGTTTTACATGCCAAGTTATGCTTAATGGTTTTGAAAGAAAACTGAATGGTGAAAGGAAGTGACTTGGAAAACACAAGTGGATAGAGGTGTGCCTACCTCAGTCTGAACCAACTAATAAGTGCCCAACTGTTTTCAAACCTAGAGATCACTAGTCCACCACCAGGTGGGATAGATGTGTCACGAGGAACATACATGGGTTTCAGATGAATTTGGCTGAAAGAAACAGTGTGATACTATATTCTAGTTTTCTTGTTTTATTTAACTTAAAAGACATTGAATAGTAGCTTCAGTTTCCCAGCTTCCAGCTATGCAAGTGATTTACAACTCATTAATTTCTTTGTATTTCACAGTGAACACTTCCCTCTCCATCCAAGCACAGCAGCCTATTGTAAAAGTACAGGAGACCATTTTTTAAAAATTTCTTCTGCATTTTGACTTAGCTGAAAGTCATTTTAAACATGGACACTGTTGGAAGGAAATCCACCTGGTTCAGTTCCAAGCTGAGAGAGAGGCACTGGAAAGGCTGGAGGCTGACTGGAAAGAAGCTTACTTATTGGTAAACAAAACCACCAGGGTTTCTGGTTCTGGTGCAGCTGACAAAATTGAGTTTAGAGTGGGTGGGTTTTTATACCTTCTGGATTCCTATGGGCCATGTAGGGATCATGGCTGGCTCTATAGGCAAAAGGGGAAATGAAAATCCTAGGTGTTTGAGCTAATTATGTCAACCTTTTGTTATCTGAGTCTTGACCCAGTATTTGTAATGGATTACCAAATCTACATTTTTAAAAGCTGGCTTCCTCAGTTTCTGCCTGGGGTAGGGAAACTGGGATTGATTTCTGCCTCCCTTAAGGATTTTTTTTAATTTCTTTTTTAGAGGAAATAGTCTATCTTGCCCTTTTAATATCCCCCCAAATATTTCATTCTTTGGGGGGGGGTGGCTTTCCACAATACCTCAGCAAATTATTATATGAACTTAACATGTAGGTATGCTTGGGATATATTACTCCTCTATGTTGCTAAATAACTCATCTTTAGAGTTACAGTGCTTACTCACTGGCTTGACAATTTTATCTCTCTCAAACAGATAATCATAAAGTTGGCTTAGGTCCAGTTGGTGACCTCTAACAAGTAAACCTTTGACCTTCTTTTGTCATTCTATCTTCTGTATTATGCCCACTATGTGTATGAATAGCTTAGTAATTCATCCCATGGTGTTTTTTATCTCTTGGGTGAGTCTTCCCTGAGATCTCTAGGCACTTCCAGAATTTTGGATCACTCACAAAAAATATCAGTGTAGCATAGAGTAATATAGGGTAGGGTAGGGTAGGGTAGGGTAGAGTAGTGTAGAGTGGAGTAGAGTAGAGTACAATATAAATACTACCATATGTATTTTAAGATCACTAGTTACCCTTATCATAGATTAAAATTGATAGTCCAGCTGAGTTGTCTAAATCTATGTTACTGTTTTGAGCTATTAGCCATTACCTCAATTTTTATGCTTTTCTTCAATAATTTCCTGGATCTTTTAAGATTTTCTCCTTTGATCCATAGCTATTTCTCCTTCATTTTCTATAATACTACTACATGTCCTAGTATTTCTAGTATTCTGTTTCCAGCTTCATTTTAACTAAGGGCAAGATAGATTTAGGACAAAAAAGATGTTTGGTACCTTCATAAATCCATGTACAGAACAACCACTCAAAACAGGCTCATTTCAGAGTAGCAAAGCATAACAGATTTTCACACTTTGCAATTGCTATTAAGGTTATCACCTTAAGAAGAAAATATTATTTTAACACTGGAGTCTCTAAAGTAAATTTTCAGTCTATTGCAATCATGTGCTGGGCCCAATGGCAGGAAAAATATTACCAATTTGTTTTTTGTACAGTGGTTATCTCTAGATATGGAAAGGACTTTTATCCTTTAGAGAGACATGCCTGTTTCTGAATAAGATAAAAACAGTAGGAGTAGAAAGATTTCTAGGAAATGGCAAAATTCTTCTTTGGAGTGGGAGAAAGAAACAGAGGAAGGCATGTCCCACTCCACTTGAAAAATTAAATAGAGGACAATAGGACGAAAAAGGCCTTCTAAAGTGGTACTATACATTGCAGAAAAAATATATAGAAAATATCAGATATTTTCCAGACATTACAAGGCAAAACTCAGTTCAACAGAGGACTCCCAATCATTGATAACTGTCTGCATTGCAAACTAGCCAAACTGATTGCTACTTCCAATATCCAGATCCATCTTACAAGCAGAGTGGTTCAATCCTGTATCTTTTTATCTGTGTCCTACCCATGAATTCTCTGCATGGTTCTTGGTGGTCTTGAAGCTGTGCTATTACATAATTCCAACTCTGACCTAGAATTCCCTGACTCCTTTACTTCCTATATTCCCTCCCCCTTCTTAGGATTTTTCTTCTCATAGAAATGTACTGGTAATCGAAGTGTTGTTGCTGTTAGTTGCAAAGTTGTGTCTGACCCATCATGACTCCATGTACAATGTTCCTCCAGGCCTTCCTGTCATTTACCATCCTCCAGAGTCAATTTAAGATCACACTGACTGCTTCAGTGACTCCATCCAGCCACCTCATTTTCTGTCGTCCCATTCTTCTATTGCCCTCAATCTTTCCCAGCATTAGGCTCTTCTCCAGTGAGTCCTTCCTTCTCATTAGGTGGCCAAACTATTTGAGTTTCATCTTCAGGATCTGGCCTTCTAAATAGCAGTCAGGGTTGATCTCCTCTAGGACTGACGAGTTTGATCGCCTTGCAGTCCAAGGGACACGCAGGAGTCTTCTCCAGCATCATAGTTCAAAGGCCTCAATTCTTTGGCACTCAGCCTTTCTTATGGTCCAACTTTCACAGCCATACATTGCAACTGGGAAAACCATAGCTTTTACTGTACACATTCTTATTGGTAGAGTGCTGTCTCTGCTTTTTATTATGTGGTCTAGATTCAGAGACTGTCTCCCGCCCTCCTTTGATCAACATCAGTTTGCTTACAGAGCAAACCGATCTACAGAGGATGCTGTGCCCATCACACTTAATAGAGCGCTGAGTCATCTGGAGAACAAACAGAGCTATGTGAGGATGCTCTTTGTGGACTACAGAGCTATGTGAGGATGCTCTTTGTGGACTACAGCTCTGCATTTAACACTATCATCCCAGATATACTAGTAACCAAACTGTATAATCTGCAGGTCCCCACCCCCAAGTGCTCCTGGATTAAGAACTTTCTGACAAACAGATCAGAGACTGTTAGACTTGGCCCCCACCTTTCTTCCACTATTACACTCAGTACTGGTTCCCCCCCAGGGTTGTGTCTTGAGCTCCCTGCAATATGCCTTGTACACCTTTGACTGCTCACCAAGCCACACAACAAACATCATCATAAAGTTTGCGGACGACACAACCGTGATTGGTCTCATCTCCGGAGAGTGTGAAATGGCATATAGGGCAGAAGTAGAGAACCTGTCTGTCTGGTGTTCACAGAACAATCTGTCACTGAATGTCCATAAAACCAAAGAACTGATTATGGACTTCAGGAAACATGGACAGGACCACGCCCCACTCATCATCAATGGAGAATGAGTGGAAATTGTCCCTACGATCAGATTCCTTGGCATCCATATTTCAACTGATATCTCCTGGTCCCCTAACACGAAGGCCATAGTAAAGAAGTCTCAGCAGCGGCTGCACTTCCTGCGGGTTCTCAGGAAAAACAATCTGGAAAGAAGCTGCTGCTGGTTTTCTATAAAGCCTCTGTGGAGAGCACTTTGACATACTGTCTGGGTGTGTGGTATGCAGGCTTCTCAGCTGAGGACAGGAAAACTGTACAGAGGGTGATAAACACAGCTCAAAAGATCATTGGTTGCCGTCTGCCCTCCCTGGAAAACTTAGCCAGGTCCCGCTGCCAAAGCAGAATCAAAGCCATCATAGAAGACCCCTCACACCCTGGCAATTATCTTTTTGACTGCTGCCATCTGGACAGTGCATTAGATCAATAAAATCCCACACCACTAGACTAACAAGTAGTTTCTTTCCCTGGGCCATCCAAATCACAAATAAACACTAAGTCACTACCTTATTAAGATGTGAAAAGATGTGAAATCGCAATACCCCATTCAGATGTATAATAACATATTACAGTACAACCCATCTCTTGTGTATTACACTCAGCAAAGCGTCACAATCAGTGTTGGATGTATATTTTGTGTATATTCGTAGATATTGTACTCTCAAATTGCAAATGGAGACGTGGGTACTCTATTTTACTTATCTTCATTTTTAAATGCTCTGGTTTTATTGTATTGCGAACAGTTGCTGGGGTGCATCCACAGTTTTGTTGTACTTGTACAATGACAATAAAGTTCTTCTTCTTCTTCCTCTTGCCATAGCTTTCTTCCCCAGGAGCAAGTGTCTTTTAATTTCTTGGCTGTAGTTCCCATCTGCGGTGATCTTGGAACCCAGGAAAACCGAAGTGTACTTTTTTTTAATTCTGTGAAGCTTCTACAAAGTAAATAAATATCACATCAAAGGATTATGCTTTGTTATGCAGTATAATAACTGCTTTGACCATTATTTTTCATTAAAAGATTCTAAAAAAATAAATGTGAATGTACCAAGAGCTTGTGGGAATGCTAGTGCCCACATTGCTTACCAATGACTGTTTTAGCTTGATCACTTCAGATGTCTGTCTGTTCTCTACCCTTCTCTTTGGTAGACAGTATTAATGAGAAATGTCCTTACATGATTTTAACTGTTGTTATGAAATGTTATATCTCTCATTGGTGTACCTATTGTGTCCTAAGCATGTGTGTGCATATATGTGTGTGTATATATGTGGGATGTCACTGTTCATTTGACTGTGTGTTTTCCTTTCTTTTCCAATAGCTAGACTTGTGCCCAGGTAAGTGACAAATCCATCTTTTAGAGATCAATTACAGTGTCTGGCTGGAAACCTTCAAAATCCAATTATCTCTAAATAAATTTTAAAAATGAAAAATAGAAGCAATCAAATGCATAAATCAAATGGGAAATGGTGCAAACATTCAAATAATCAGAGGAATTTTAACACCATTTTTATTTTGCCATCCCAATGCTGTCAATTATTTATTCCATTGCACTGTTATCATTCCAGTTTATCTTTGTTTTGCTCTGGAATAATCTGATCTATTTGAGTTTGCCTAATCGTTCTAATTTCTTCTGGCAATCTGAAACTCAATACTGCCCTAGCTGGGATTAATTCAACACAACAGCATGAGTGCATCATGCCCCCAGTTTTCTAACCCATGTGCAATCATGGATCTCTTTTACATGATGGAAAACTACATCTCCTGTCTATAAGATTTCAACAGTGTCCCTTTCCTATAGTGCTAGCAGACAATTTAAATTATTTTCTTCTTCATTTAAAAATGCTAGTGCATTGATCATTCTGAATGACAACAGAAATTCATTAGAAGAAGCTTATCCTACAGTTAGATCAAGTGAAAATGCTGAAGTGAGGATGCTGAGAAGATATTGAGAGTTGTGAAAATGTAAAACAATAGAGATTTTATGGTGTTAAAGACTGACATATTTATTATAGCATAAACCTATGTGTATTACAGCTTATTTCTTTTAGATACTACCTGACTATTTGGCTGTCTGCTGCTGATAGGTTTATAAGGGACCCTGATCTGGTGGGATCTTCACTTGGTGTGACTTCATCACAAAGACCTACTGACCACGTGAAGCCCTTATAAACAGAAGAATACTACAGTGGCCTCCCCTAATTTCCACTGAAGATGTTACTTAGCCTTTAATGAAACATTCAGAAACCAGCCCACACGCTGGGACAACGAAATTTTACCCTCATTTTCTTTTGTATTTTGGTATCTTATATTATTAATAAATAAATAAACAAGAAAACAAAGAGGGGAAGAGGAACCAAACAATTTATATGGATTTGTGTAGTCAAAACAAAGTACTTTCTCTTGGGAACCAAGGACATTCTCATACTTGGTTGGAAGAGAGCAGAGTGATGCCACCTGGTTGTCAGACTGCACAACGATTGGACCATATAACTGATTGTTTTGAGAAAGTAGAAAATCTTTTACTTTTAATAAGGTGAAAATCACAGGAATTTCAGAGTCGGTTTTCATCAAATACGTGCCAATATGATATTTCCAATAAAAGAAATCTTTGAAGAACTCAGTTGCCTCAGAGCCTTGCTTGTGATCAATGTATTACTAGGAACCCAGAGAGACAGTACTGTTGCAACTTAAATGGTCATTGAACAAAGCAGTCAGTAAGTAAGGGCCATCTCTTTTTATTGAGGTCTCTAGACACATCTCTTTCTTCTTTCTTCTTTCTTCTCTAAAATATAGTGGCCAAGGAGAAGATTTAATTTTTCCAAATCCTTGAACTCACTGAATTATAGCAAATTGGTCAGGGTTCTTGCATGTTTGTTCTAAAATCAGAACAAAATAATTTAAAAAGTGCTTAAATCGTCTCTATTTACATGCTACTATGTACAGTGTAGCTTGACCATAAGTCATTTGAACCAACTGGGATAATAGTCCAATTCTAGCTGAAATAATTTCATGTTTTTTAAAATATATTTTTATTTTTATAACAACAACAAAAACAAACAAATAAAACCTTATTTGTATTCATCAGTGTGTCAGTTGGATACACATTTCTTTGTGCACATAATACCAATATCATACATATTTTACTTACATATGTTTATAATCCTTCTAATCAGTATTTTATATCACATATATCACTTATTATATTAGCCTTAACATTATATTTATTAATTTTAAATAATATATTTCACATTCATTTTCTTACTCTGTCTAACTCATTCGTTTATCAGTAATAAATATTATACTGAACTTATATATTTCAATTTCTTACTCTTTTATCTAGCCATTCATAAAATAAATTCCAAATTTTATAATAATCTTTTTCCTCTTGTTCTCTAATCGTCATTGTCAATCTACTCATTTCTGCACATTCCATTATTTTCTTAATTATTTCTCATCCATCGGAATTTTCTCATTTTTCCAATTTTGTGCAAATACAATCCTAGCTGCTGTTAATACATTGATAATCAAGTAGGTTAACTCTTTGTTGTAACCCTCAGGCAAAATTTCCAATAAAAATGTCTCTTGTTTTAAATCTATAGATTGTTTTATCATTTTCTCCAGCCACATATGTATTCTAGTCCAATTTTTAGCTTCTGTGCATGTCCACCACATATGGTAGTGTGATCCTGGTAACTTCTGACATTTCCAGCACTTCGCCGACTTATTTTTAAATATCTTGGCAATTCTCGTTGGGGGTAAGTGCCACCTGTAAAACATCTTATGCAAATTCTCTTTATAAGCTGTTGACATAGTTAATTTATAGTTTCTAGACCATAGTAGACCATCTGCCATTTATCCAAGTCTATTCCATATCCAAAGTTTTTCCCACACGCAATCATTGATTCTTTAACTTGTTCTTCCTCTAATTTCACTTCTAGTCAATAATCATACAATTTTTAATCAACTTATCTTCAGTGCTTGTTAGGATTTTATCCAATTCCTTATGAAACCCAGCCACCTTAATGTCTTTCTCATACCTTGTATGTATTTGCAAATACGAATACCAATTCATTTTTATCCCTTGTAACTCTAATTCTTGCTTTGTTCTGAATTCACCCTTTTCATTTAAAATTTCTTCATATCTAACAATGTGTTCCTTTTTAATAAGCTGTGGATATGTAAAAGCTTCTAATGTTGATAGTCAGACTGGTATTTTCATATAGTAATAATCTCTTATTTTTTTCCATACTGTTAATAAAGCATCTCTAATGTAATGTCTCCTAAAATGAAATAATTCCATGTTGATTTATTAAAATCCACTCAAGGTTTGAATCAGTAGCTGTTGTCAAACCTGAAAATGGAGAGTGAATAAACATATCTTGTTGGAAAATCACCTGGATGTGTTTTCCCGTATCCCAAATCCAAGGTAAACTGAAAATGAATGCATGTCTATAGCTACAAGCATCAATAGCTTTATTTTCCTCAGTGCGCTTGTTTTGATAAATAAGAATGTACACCTTATTGGGACTGGAACTTGGGTAGATCTTATATACTTCATTTTGCTCATACACCACAGAGGCCTCCCAAAGGCATTTTCATAGTGACAAACTTTCAAGTTTTTGAGTAACAAGATTATTATTTTCTTTTACAACTTTGAATAGGATGTAAACCAGCTGCCTTTCAAGAAAAACAAGAATGCTTCCAAAAGTGATTTCCAGATAGAATTGTACAAATCCTTCAAAAGGAATGTTTTGCAATGCTGCTTTCTAAGGATTTGCTTAAACCTACTGTCAGAAATAATATTTTACTATGAAGACCCTTTAGTGACTAAATTGAATCAAAATGACACAAGATCAAATATAACAACAGGATAAGAGTAGACAATTTGGTTCCTTCTAGATTTTATACTCCCAAATTTCCTGGCTGATGATCAGGGAATATGACAAAATGTCAGAGGAATAGCAAGTTGCCTACTTCTCCAGTAGAAGGTGGAAACAGTATATACATATATCCAAATTACAGAATGAAAACAATTATATTTTATGTATAATTTACTTGTAAGAAGCTAGGCAGGGATCTAAGACTTATAAGTATGTTGTGTTCATTGCAAAGTCGTGTCTGACCCATCATGTTCCTATGGACAATGTTCCTCCAGGCCTTCCTGTCCTCTATTATTCCTCGGAGTCCATTTAAGCTCACGGAGACTGTTTTAGTGACTCCATCCAGCCACCTCATTCTCTGTCGTCCCCTTCTTCTTTTGCCCTCAACATTAGGCTCTTCTCCAGCTTTAGGCTCTTCTCCAGTGAGTCCTTCCTTCTCATTAGGTGACCAAAGTATTTGACTTATAAGTATAATTGATCTTATCTAGTCTAGCTACACAATACAGGTTAAATAGCAATTGCATTATTGTTTCTGAATTTTCCCAGTATATTATATCTGAATAGAAATTGACTAATCACTCCTCATATAATAAACCAGTTTGTGCCTGAAATATAATACTAGTAAAAGCTACATAGAGATGCATCCACTGACTTTTATAAGTTTATATCTTAGAATCATATGATTGGAAGAGACTTTGGTGCCTTCTGGTCTAATTCTCAATCCAAGGCAGGAATCATCAGACCATCACAGACAAATGGCTGCCCAAATCTTTCTTGGAAAACTTCCAGAGTTAGAGCACACATGCCTCCAGAAGGCAGGCTGTCCCACTGTTTAATGACTCCCATGATCATGAACTTCCTCCTAATTTCAAGTTTGGAGCTTTCTCTGTAAAGCTTCTACTCACTTGGTTATTGTCCTAACCCTGGGACTATGGAAAATAAACCCATATCCTATTTTCTCTGACATTATTGAAGACAGCTATGATGCTTCACCTTAGAACAGGGGTCTTCAAATTTGACAGCTTTAAGACTTGTGAACTTCAACTCCCAGAATTCCTCCTCCAATCATGTTAGCTCAGGAATTCTGGGAGTTGAAGTGCACAAGTCTTAAACTTTCCAAGTTTGAAGACTCTTGCCTTAGAACATAAAATGGTTTTAACCACTCACCATAGGATTTTGCCTCCAAGACCCTCAGCCTCTTTGTTCCAGTTTTTCAGCATTCTTACTCAGCATTACCCACATTATGGCAAATAAAAGTGGAGACAGGACTTCAGGTGCAGCATATAGTAGTAGAACTATAGCTCTTTTGAGGCAGTCCAAAATTGCATTGGCTATTTTGGCTGCTAAAGGACGTTGCATATTTGATAAGGAAGACTTTCTAGCAGAAATAGGACCTATTGGATTAGCCAAAAGGTGAACTAGCCTAGCATTCTGTATCCTGTGGTGGCCAAATGAATCCAGGAAAACAACAGAAGGGAAATAACTCTTTTTCATTGTTGCTCCCTACCATTTGGCATGTTACCCATTGATTACAGAGACAGAGTGACAGCCATTAAGCCTCATAGCCATTAACAGAATAGTGTATGGCTTTATCCCAGTCCCTTTTAAATAGTGCCTAAAGTGGTGACCATCTTAATGTCTGATAGCAGGAATTTTGAAGATTTAACAGTACTGGGGTATGCATGTGTGCAAAAGTTCTTTGCATTTAATTTCAATACTGTAAATAATTTGAATTTAATTTCATGAAGGATGGAAAAATCTCATTCCTATCAACATTTTCCTGGCCACGCATGATTTTCTATAACTCTGTGCATTTTTTCTTGTCAACCTTAGCTCCAAGAAAGACAATGGGACTGGTCAAAATTCTGATTTGGATGTTTAAGTCGAGGGCCACTTGATCTTTAAATCAAAATGATTTTCTGAATTGGATTGACAATTTGAACTGAATAAATGAACTGGATGTCCTTAAAAACCTGTCATTTTGAAAAATTATGCCAAATTGATATGTACTTTGTATCCCGATTGGTACATACTTTGAATCTATGTGTCAGACTGATTCAAGTTGTTAAATTGGATTAAATCAGCAATTCTAATCAAATCAGCAATTCTCTTCTAAAAGGCTCCAGTCACTATAATCTTTCTTCACATTCTCCTTCAATATGTACAGATGGTTTACACACACACAATCCTTTCTTTGCAGTTTGTTTCCCTAGAAGAATATAAAATTTATCTATCTGTCTGTCCATCTGTCCAAACACATGCAGCCCTGCTACAACTGCTTGCATCACAAAAAGGTGTAGGAGCGCCAGAAAGGACTTGCCTTTTCCTCTCCACAGAGCCAGGAAATACAGACCTGGTCCCATTAGTCTGTTTTCAGAAATTGAGATTCTCTCTGCCAGAGCTGTTTGCTCAAAGCCTCCCTTTTCCTAGTTGCTAATGTATTGATTATGTTGGCAGCACACCTCACATTGTATTATTTATAAGAGAGAGAGAGAAAAAAACTTTCCTCCCTGAACAGTGTTCTCTGGCTACAAGAATTGGCTCAGCATGATTTTAGTTATGTTTCCATAGCTACCTTGTAAATGTGGTTTGCTCCATTTTAAAGTCAACTAGCACCACATACATGCAGATACATTAACAAATGAAATACTTTCAAGCTAATCTCTGGACTTGCCTATTACTGCCTCATTTGTATGCAATGTGTATGTATGCTGCATAAATAATTGGGGAACTTGATTCTCGCTGGAGGTATGTGTGTCTTTCTCTCTCTGGGTTTAGGAAGGTTAGGTGGTGAGGTGTTTGAAAGAAGGCGTCCTGGCATTTCCCCCCTGTAGTTTGTATGCTGTAGTCAACATTTATAATATTATATATATTTTATAGATTTTCTTTAAAAAAGAAAAAAGAAAAAAAATAGGAAATTTAAAGTAGGATGGTGTCCTCTAGTGGCTATTGGAATATTTGCAAAGGGAAATCTGCATGATTAAACTATCCAGAAGATAGAAAACAAAAACTCCATCTTTCACAATCAAATATCTAAGGTGTAATAATCCTATTATATAAAGATTTTTTTAATTTAGAATTTTGTTACGAAAATCCAGCTTTGTGGGAGGCATTATGTGTAGATAAATAGTCTTTGGTCAAACAGAATTTATAGTATTTCTTTCAATAGTCTGCAGGAGTTTTTTGGATATACTTTGGAATATTCTTTTCTAATCAAATGCCTTCCAGGTATTCTGTACTATAATTATAACACACATGAATGCTTATTATCATACAGATTGTATGATAACAAAAACACAGTGCTTCACAAACATGTGGCTATGAAAACATGCCATAATTTTAGTTCTTAAAAGTTACTTAAAAGAAGTATGGTGAATCTCTGTAAACTAGAAAAAATGAATAGAATAAAGAACATTGGAAGACAGCCAGGGTGCTGACATAAAAGTGTTCTAAGTTCATTGATTTATTCAATTCTTGTTCTAGTTTTCAGAAATTCCTTAATAATGAATCCTGTCAAGAGTCCAAAGGCCTTTCCATATCACTAATATTTTCATTCTATAGAGTCTCAATAAAAGAAAAATACCAGTCCAACCTACGGTCATTATCCCTAGCACTGGCTATGAAATACTGAAATAAGGAACAAAGGATGTCAATCATTGCTTCACCCCCAACAGCCATAAGTCCTGAGGTTAAAATTAACACCTGCCATTCTCAATCCACAAAAGAATGAAATAAATTGCTTAGCAGTCTACCTGCAAACTAATTTATATGGCATGAAATTGCCTTGCTGAGTTTTGGGGGGCGGCGGTGAAATCTGAGCAGCTGAATTTTGCAGTCATCAAGCCTTCATTTCTCATATCTAGTATCAGTCCTTCTCAAGCTTGGCAACTTCATAAATCCTGGACTTCATTTTTTTCCAGACAGCATTCTGAGGTAGATGAAGGCTAGGAGTTTAGAGCTAGGAATGTGGGAAAAAATATCCCACAAGCTCTGCAAAAATGTTAAATGTTGATGCATTGCAAAAGAACAAGCAAACCATGCTGCAGTTTCAATGTCACCACAACTAAACAAGAAATAACATCAACTCAGCACAGTTGATGAGCACAGATGATGCTATGAGATTAGATACATCTGGAATGCTATCTAACCAATCCACAATTCCTCCATGTGGAAAAACAGAATATTTGTATTTGCCTTGGAGTCCTCCCAGCACAGAGAGCAAGGCCATGTTTTCCTTCAGCTTCAAAGAGGAACTATTATAATGATGGAGTTACTTTACATTCCTAATCTGATCTGACTGAGGTAATAATTAGTGCCTCCGGTTACCTTCAACTATAAATGTGCCAACTCTGCTTTAGGAAACACTGTTTTTCTTGGTCCTCTGATTTATAGAACATGTAATAAGAGCCAGCAGCTGAAATATTCATTATGCTCTATGCTCAGGATTAAGGAGATTTGTATTTTATTTTAATCAGTTTGGTGTTTTACAACAATCATTCAACAGAAGTATAACAGTTTTAATGGATATGCTGGCACAGAAGTGTTTCCTTATACACAGCCAGCCAGATTCATCCTAGGTAGGATAGAACTCACCATTTGTGGAGTTCCTGGAAGTGACTTAATCTTCATTGCCACACAAGAATAAAGCCAAGTAGGCTGGAGCAATAGCTAGCATGCATTTATTAATTTGATGCAGGGTAACTTATTTTCTGAAACATCAAAAAGTATTTTTCCCTTAAGTGCTCAACTCCTATTCTCTTAATATGTACCATAGCGCCATACAAATTCCTTGCAACAGCATAGAAGACATTTCTTTTCCCCAGAATTTTGTCCACTTCTCAGTTAGCTTACAGTTCTGGTCTTCCCTAACAGCAGCAGAATCTTCAGGTTGATAATGTCAAAATCATTAAGACGGTGGCAAAGTGTTGCAATGCAAAGTCTGTCCCTTTCCAATGTAAGAAATAATTTTATTGCAGTCATTAACCAGCAGAAGGGAATTGACATTCATATATCCCAGACTAAATTAAAGATATGAGAGAAATTAGGAAAGGAACATGCAAACAAAGAATTTTGGCTGAAAGACAAATACAAAAAATGCTAGGCTGTTTACTCAGGCTACACATGTGGAACAAAACTGAAAAAAAGATTAAAATTAGCAATCTGTATAATATTATATTATACTGTATATTATATATTATATAATATAATATTATATTATAGCAATATAAACTTTGATATGGCAAGTGCACACTAAACCATAAAACAAGAAGTTGAAAAATAGCCAGTGGTTAATGCTGAGCCAAGCCATTCTAGCTGACAGATTCATCTCTTCATTCTTTGCTTGGTTTTTCATAACGCAAAAGCTTTCAACTTTTTGTGTTATTTCAGGGTGTAATGTCAAAAGTAGAAATTACACAATTTTTGGTGAATCCTGCTTTGCTGATAAGGAATGGTTAATTACAGCATTTCAATATTCTGTATAAAGCTGGCAATACAGCATAACACTTTTAATAGTGTCAATCAGTGCAAGTTTTTAAAATGTATTGAACTAAACTAAGTTATAGAAAAAATACAAATTCAAAATATATTATCTGCATGTTGATCTGTTAAAAGAGTTCAATTTTAACATTAATCCATTCCATGATCAACACACTGGGCATGTTTTCATCTTGAAAAAGAGTAACAATTTGTTCTTTGTCAAATCAGTTTTTTCTTATATCGGATGCCATGAAAGAAATAATACAAAAGTAAGATATCCAAATTCTCAAGAACTATCCAGCTGTGATCATGAACTCCTTTTCTCCTGTCCTAAGGCCACAGGACTTGCTAAAATTAAACTCATGTTGTGTGCTGAGATTGAAAAATTTAGCCCAACTTAGAAGTACTGCCTAGAAATAACTTCTTGGTGAGTGGAAAGAACTCTAAATCCCGCTTATAACTTGGCATCTGCCAGCAGCTACAATCTGCTGCTTTGCTTCAGTGCCTCCACATATCAATAAATCCTTTGCAATTCTGGTTGCTGCCTTGGCTTTTCTTGGTCATTCTTCGTTACTCTTGACTGCTTCTTGTCTCTCTTCATCAGTCTTAGCAGGACTCATGCTTCTTGCCTCACTCCTGCTTTGTATTCTGTCTCACCAATAAATCCCATGCAGAGCGAATTTCAAACTCAATAAGCTCCTAATATTTCATATCTTCCTCAGAAAAAAATGGTCATGTCAACCTTCAGGTTGGAATATTCTAATGGAATATTAGAAACCCCAAAATACTTTTCCCATAGAAGACAAAAGTTTTCCTCCTAAGAATGTATTTCAATAATAAAATACCCTGATAAATAATATTCATTTCCCAGGTTCCATAAATCAGTTGTGGCAATCAAGTATCAGATCCATAGGCACTGTGGAATCTTAACATAGCATACTATCCTGCTCTTGGTGCCAATAAAACATGTCAGTTTCGTCAATTGAAGGGTTTATTTTGGAATAATGCCACTTGGTCATCTTAAATTTTTCCCCTCTGCAATTATGATTTAAAAAAAAACTAAGGTAAAGTACATATAGAAAATGTGAAGAGTGTTTTATGAAACATCACTTTTCTTCTATAACCCAGCAGCCCCACATTTATGGGAGGGGGGGGAGCGAAAATACAGTTGGAGTTTTGAGATCATGCCATGGGCATTGCCCAGACATAGGCATCAACTAAGAAACCTACATAGCGATTAAACTAGTGACTAAATTGGTTGATGTGACAAGAGAATTCAATAGTTTTAAGCAACACTAACATGTAGCATCATTGAATTTTGTCCTCAACAACCATCATATCTGCTGTGTGAAATAAAAGGAGAAAGGAATCAATTTGACCTTTCTCAAATGGCATCCCTTGATTGGCAATTTCTATTCATTGGATGCAATACTGTTGAAGACCAATACAACATATTTTTCCTTGAACTCCAAAGAGTCATCAAACTATATGTACCAATAACAACTCCCAAAACCAGAAAAACAGATTACCCATAACAATAAGGAAACTTCAATCCAAAAACAGATCACTTTAGTGGAAAAACAAATCTGTTCACGTTGCCAACTTCAAAAGCGGATACAAAAATTTATGTGACCAGATAAAGATTGAATGCACCAACTATCACATTAAACAAGAAGAAAACCTTCTATGCACCAATTCCACTTGCACTTTCTATAATTTTGTAAACAACAAACTAAAAGACTCAAGATCCATCCCACCCTGAAAGGACCAAATGGTAAAGACTGCAACAACGACACCATTAAAGTCAACCTCTTTAACACATTCTTTGGCTTAGTATTTGTAAACAGCAATGGATCATGCCCAGTATTTCCTAGTCAAACCACAGACAACTACAATGATCTAATACATATCGATTCTAAAACCATCTCTATCTATTGGTCTGGATGGAATATGTGCCTACTTCTTAAAAAGCTATCCAATCTTTGAAAAAAAATCTTTCAGGACCAGCTCCTTGCCTAACTTATGGTCACAAGCCACAGTCATCCCCATCTTCAAAAAGGAAGATCCCAGCCTAGTTGAAAATTACAGACCAATCTCTTTATGCTGCATTACCTGTAAAGTCATGGAATCAATTATTAACCAATCCATTATCCTCCACTTAGAAACAAACAACCTATTTTCTAATAAACAATTTGGTTTCAGAAAAAAAAAACTATCCTGTAATCTGCAACTGTTACACTGCAAAAACACATGGACTACACAACTCGATCAGGGCAAAGCAATAGATGCAATCTACATAGACTTCTGTAAAGCTTTGAATTCAGTGGTACACGGCAAACTACTACTAAAACTAAAATCCTATGGTATATCTGGACACCTGCATAACTGGATAGAAGCATTCCTGTCAAACAGATAACAAGTGATCAAAATTGGGAGCATCCTATCAAATTCTGTACCTGTCAACAGTGGTGCCTCCCAAGGCAGTGTTCTAGGACCAACTCTCTTTATACTGTACATAAATGACCTCTGTGATCATATCAAGAGCAACTGTGTTCTCTTCATTGATTATGTAAAGCTATTCAACACCACCGACAATACTGCTACCCATCAAAAAGACCTTGACTATGTATCAGAATGGTCAATCAAATGACAACTTCAAATCCCAACAAATAAATGCTCTGTCTTACATATTGGAAAAAAAATCAGAAAATAAAATACAAGCTGAATTCATTTGCACGTAGGACATTGCAATGTATTATTTTATATACTATATTTAGATCGGACTGGAGGCGGCGTAGGTCTAGGTTTTCTAGGTCTACAGTTTCAAGTCTGGTGGCATAAGGTATTCTGCAGTGAATAGAGGGGCAGAGAACTCTTCTTGTGAAATATTTCTGGACTTTTTCAATTGTGTTAATATCAGATACATGATCTGGGTTCCAGACTAATGAGCTGTATTCAAGTATAGGTCTAGGAAATGTTTTGTATGCTCTAGTTAGTAGTGTGATATTATCAGAGAAGAAGCTATGTAGGATTAGGTTAACAACTCTTAATGCCTTTTTGGCTATGTAGTTACAGTGGGCTCTAGCACTTAGATCATTAGAGATGAGTACTCCAAGGTCCTTGACAGAGTTTGGATCCTCAACAAGGTATTGACTATTTAGCTTGTATTTTATTTCATTTTTTTATTTTTTTGCCAATATGTAAGACAGAGCATTTATTTGTTGAGATTTGAAGTTGCCATTTGTTTGACCATTCTGATACATAGTCAAGGTCTTTTTGGAGGGTAGTAGTATTGTCTGTGGTGTTGAATAGCGTTACATCATCAGCGAAGAGAACACAGTTGCTCTTAATAGGATCACAGAGGTCATTTATGTAGAGTATGAAGAGAGTTGGTCCTAAAACACTGCCTTGGGGGACACCACTGTTGACAGGTACAGAATTTGATAGGACGCTCCCAATTTTGACCATTTGTTGTCCGTTTGACAGGAATGCTTCTATCCAGTTATGTAGGTGTCCAGAGATGCCATAAGATTTTAGTTTTAGTAGTAATTTGCCATGTACCACTGAATCAAAGGCTTTACAGAAGTCTATGTAGATTGTGTCTATTACTTTTCCCTGATCAAGTAGTGTAGTCCATAGTTGCAAAATGAAGGAAAAGTTAACTTGTCATCTTCAAATAAAGTCTAAATAAATTGTACAACTTCCCAAGTATGAAGTAGAAAAGCCAATCCATTTTCACAGAGAAGTAAATTTTCAAGATATTTAATATAGCTTCTTGCACAATATCTACTCACATGTCTCTTAAAGTCAAATGTTGCCTTGTGAC
Organism: Notechis scutatus; assembly: GCF_049901735.1. Classification (NCBI taxonomy): domain Eukaryota; kingdom Metazoa; phylum Chordata; class Lepidosauria; order Squamata; family Elapidae; genus Notechis; species Notechis scutatus. Next base: position 129,391,542 of record NC_142012.1, on the reverse strand, counting down.
AGTTACAACTACTAAAGTACTGCCTGTTAAGTTACTTCTAAGTCAGTAGTGTCCTTGGTCACTTCCAGATCACAGCCTTTCCATCTCCTGAGTCTTAATACTCCATGCTTAAATCTGTTCTGAATATTTATAGATTTTTTTTTTACTTTTTTCAGATCTAAGTATGCTGTTACTCAATTTTTTTAAACCACTGTTTCTCAATCTTGGCCATATGAAGACATGTGTATTTCAACTTCCAGAATTCCCCAGTCAGCCAAACTCCCAACCATGCTGGCTGCAGAATTCTGGTAGTTGAAGTCCATACATCCTTAAGTGGCAAAGGTTGAGAAACACTGCTTTAAATACTGTTAAGTCAGCATATTAGTGAGCATGGAATTTGCAAACGTCAGTCAGTTAGTATTTCCTTCTCCCCAAAGTTTGCTAATAGCTGAGTATTCTGTGAAGCTGTCTACAAATCCAATCCCGTGATGCATCAGTTTGTGAATCTAGCCATCTTTCCTTTAAAAAATAAATAAAAATTACATTATCTCCTCCCAACCTTGCCCTGCCTTTTTCTCAACCTATTTGTGTAAATTTTGCTGGTAGTTTCTCAAAAATATAAACAATTAGATAGGAAAAGGTGATTGTAAACAAACACACAAACAAATACATTCATTGAAAATCTTAAAGGATGTTTGGTCTCCATGACACCAGATCCCTACTGCATTCATAAACTGGGCAAGTTGTGAAAGTGGCATGTACGAAAATTAGCATTTGAGAGCATTTACAAATGACTCTGACCAAGGTAACACACTGTATCACAAAACTAGGAATGATGAACAAATGACTAAACAATGCATGTAGAAACATCAGAACATGGGAAGTGCCATGAACCTCTACAGGGACTAGGAAGGGTAGATGGAAAGAGAAGATAGATTGTAGCTGCTATGTAAGTATGGATTGTGGAGCAAAAATTATCTCTAAGGGGAAAATATACTGTGTGGGTGGAGTAATATATGTATGTTTGGTCCAACAAAACAAAAGATATTGGACTGAAAAAGAGGAGGCTTTGATGTTATAAATGTTGCCAGCAAATGTGATTGTCTGCTGTAGCTGGACAAAAAGGAAGCCTGAAAATATGTCTTATCTTAATATCAGTCCCATGCTTTATCATTTGGGAATACGTGACAATACAGAGAATATTTATGGTGATTGTTATTCAGGCAGCTTTAAAGCTCAAACTATGGCTTCCAGTTGTTTATATCTGAAACATTTCCTTTTGGTTGCATTAGAAATTCAGATTTCAACATTGATGTTGAATCCAAAATCAAGGCTATCTTTGTCAACTCTTGCTTAAAATATGTTTATGGTTTAGCTGTGTTTTTGAAAGAAGATTATGCCCCAGTTGCATGCCTTGATTTTCCATTTCTTCTTTTCTTTGCTCAGTCTCTCAACAAAACAAGTTTTTTTGAACTTCATCTACATTTATGTTCACTTGCTTTAGGACATTTTATCCTGTAGAATACTTTTCAAATTCAAATTGTATTCGGTAACCACAAAATATGGTGCTAAATATATTGCCTCATTCAGCTTTTTTCTTAAAACCACATCAAATAAACTTGTTGATGTTAAAATATGTTTATCTTTTCATTTCATTTTTCTTTTGTGCTTCAATGAAATAAAAACAACACAATTCAAAAATTGCTAAACTCAATCAGTAATCATATATATTACTGTATCTCTTAGCTTATATATGTTCAGAATCAGAATCAGGATAAAAAGCAAAGGTCAATGTTATTCAGCTGATAAAAAGTATGCCAATTCAAGCAGATATGGGGAAATACCCTGGCCTTTTAAACAAATATTTAATGTTTAATAATTCTATCATTTCTTCATTGCTGTCTATATCTGTAATTCATAGGAATGAGTTTATTTTATATTTCTTATAAGCAGATCATTGCTCCTTCACATCAACTGAATACTTACTCTCAAATGTTTAATAATTCTATCATTTCTTCATTGCTGTCTATATCTGTAATTCATAGGAATGAGTTTATTTTATATTTCTTATAAGCAGATCATTGCTCCTTCACATCAACTGAATACTTACTCTCAAAACTAAGATATGTAGAATCTCACCCACATGAACTTCAATGTGACAAAGCTCATAGATCCTATTTAGTCATGATTAAGTATCAAGTTGAGCAAATTCATTACTTATATTGTTATTTGTAATAGTGCATAATAGAAATAAAAATAACCTATGTTATAAACTGATAGCTTTGAGACAAAATAAATGTTTCTAAGTTTGGGGACAATGTCCATGCAAATAGTATCACATGCATACTATGAACATTTTCCACAAATATATGTCGATATACATACACATGCATTTTATTTCATCACAAATAATCAGCACTCACGACCTAACTACGGATGTTTCATAACCCAATTAGCAGTGGTGGCATTCAATTTTTTTTTTTTACTACTGGTTCTGTGGTCATGGCTTGGTGGCCATGGCAGGGGAAGGATACTGTAAAATCTCCAGTCAGAGGTAGTAATTTTCACTACCTGTTCTCCAGAACTGGTCAGAACCTACTGAACACCATTTCTGCAACTAGGTAATATCACCAATGCTAGAAGAGAATTGGGTTTATGGAACGGAGGAAGAAGAGGAGAAAGATTTTGGGATATGTGGTGCTTTCTGAGGTTGTTGTTTTCTTGCAGTTTCATGTCCCAACTAGGTAACATCATCAGTCATAGAAGAGACTGAGATTCATGGAGTGGAAGGGAAAGAGGAGGACATGGACAACACAGGAAAAGGTGGACTGTGGGGTCCATGGTGCCCTCTGAGGTTGTTGTTTTTCTGCAGATGTTTCATGACCCAGCTACGTAACATTCCAATAAGATGCAGTTCAGTGGTGAGAAAAGTGAAGTCCTTCACTTAGGCAGGAAATATTAAATGCATAGATATAGAATAGGAGGTATCTGTCTCAAAAGTAGTAATTGTGAGAGGAATTTGGGATCTTAGTGAACCTCTGCTTAAGTATGAGTCAGCAGTATACTGCAACTGCCAAAAAAAACCAATGTATTTTTAAACTGCATCAACAGAGGGATAGTATCAAGATCATGAAAATTGATAGAACCACTTTATACTGCATTGGTGAAACCACATTTAGAATATGCATTTAGTTCTGGACATCACAATTAAAAAAAGATGCCAAGGCCCCAGAAAAAGTGCAGAGAAGACCAACAAAGATGATTAGGGGCCTGGAGGGTACAACATGATGGCTAAAACTCACAGCCTAAGAGCTGGATGCATCATGTGCTGGCCCCGCCCCCACCCAGTTTAGTGAAGGGAGAAAAGGTCCCAATATGTCATGTGATGATGCCGTGATGACACAAGTTTGACACCCTTGAGCTAAGGCAACCAGGTATGTTTAGCCTAATGAAGAAAAAAGTTCAGGCGAGGAATAATAACAGTCTTCCAATATTTGATTCCTGTGTATAAGCATGATTAGCAATAAATCAATTTAATTGGACCTTCATGTTTTGATCCTTTGCATCTGATGTTTTTTATTTGATAGTTGATCTAGTTCAGCATTTCAGCCATTATACACATAATCAGCAGATATAATCTGTCCCTCTTCTGTTTGACTTAAAGAGATAAATGAGAATTTAGCTTGGTGGCATTTTTACAAGAAATTGCCAACATTTTCAAGTTTCTTCATAAACAAGAAGATGGAGTAAACTTTAGAATTTTCTTTTTAAAATGACTGGATAAGAAAGTGAAAGAGAAGGATTGTCCACTGATAGGTAGTAAGTAAAACCCTGGCCTCCTTTTTCCAGATGCCCGTATTTTTTTAAAAAACCCACAAATCCATTTCCCTTCCTTGACTCCACATCAGTAATGAGGACCCTGATCATTCTTCATCAAACTATCTGACCCTCCACTTAAATTCTCATGAAACTCTGAAACATGCAGCAGATCGAACAGAGCAAAATGAACCACAGGGAGCTCCTTCCCATTCAGCCCCCCTACAGTATTTTCTTTAACCAGATTAAATATTTAAATCAATACCACATCCAATTCTGTAGTCATTTTGTTATTTATGTTAATATTTAATTCAATAAAAGTCCACATTTTAGAATGCCTTTCAATTTATTTTATGTCACAACAGCAGCTATAATTTTTGTGTACTATTGACAAGCTTTGCCTAATGTCCTTTTAAAAAGGGAGGTACTTTTCTCTCTCCTGTTCTGTCCTTCATTCTTTGAATGATGCTTGTTGAAGAACATTATATTTCTATAGATAAAAATGTGGGCCTCTTTATTTCAGTCATGACTCTGCCCACAAAGATTCCTTATCTTTGGTATTATAATGTCTCCATCTTAAGTATTCAGCAGAACAAGGTAAACTGGGAATGTTAATGGATTTAATTGATTCTCAGCCTGAACCCTAAACTGATTTTTTCTATCCACATTGTTAAGTAAATTAGAAAAGAATTACAAAAAAATCCTTCATACTATTTCCTTTCAAAGTAGGCCATTATAAATAATGCTCAAAACCAAACCAAACCAAGTGAAAACCACTCCCATCCAGCCTAGGAAGTCAACAAATATATTCATGTTTATAACCTCTTGTCATCTGTCATGCCCTTGGTTTTCACATAATATTCTTAGTGGAATAGAGTAAACAAAGTTATCAATCTAGGTTAAAACTACAGTATAGCATTATTATCATTATCTGGTAATAGTAAGGACAAAAAACAACCAATTTGCACTATGTTTTGATCATGAATCATAAACTCAATGAAAGACCACTTTTACCTATTAGATTCTGCAAAGTAGGATTTCTAATTTAATGGCTGCCATCTTACAACTTTGGAAGTATGTTCAGCATTTTGATATGCTCAGGTTACCTGAAAACAGCTATTTTTCCCATCACCCATTTTTCCAAATATATGTTGCATTTTAGAATAAGATAGCTTATGTAGCTAAGTTTAAATGAATGCAATAATTAATATGTAATTAGATATATTAAAAGAACATTTGGTGCTTGTGTTCTGAAGAGTCTGGAAGCTGAGTCATGTCAACTTTTCTTTTTGGTTTGAAACATTTTGCTAGTTATCCAAGTAGCTTCTTCAGTACTGCAGCTTCTTCTGAAGAGGCTACTTGGATCAGCATCAAAGAATTTCAGCTCAACTTCCAGACAACTGTACCTCGATGACTGAGAATCTCATCGACTGTTCTGAAGGAATTTATTTATAATACAGATTTATATATAAATGAACTAGTAGAAGCCTAGTAAGAAAGTAATCAATGGGTTATATGTAAAATAAAATAAAAATATTACTTTTTTATTAGCTTATGAAGATCCATCACTCAACATGAGGCAATTGCTCTGTCTTCTTCAGAAACAAGTAGCAGTACATTTGGGGGAGCAAAATAGAATGTGCTAGCCTAAACCTCTAAGAAATGATGAAATATTTTGCCATCATGTGAAAAAACTATACAGTAAATTGATTCCAAATTAGGTTTCATTATTACTTACATGGCATTCTTCTCCTTCTTTTCCCATACAACATTTTTGCAGGAAGCTACATTTGAAAAGTGGTTCCATGTGGCATTTAATGTAGTGTTAGATTAGTCTACAAAGCACACCCTTCTGGCCCAAATCCTTCTACAACATTGATCAGAAGAAAGCTTTAATTAACAAAGGTTCCAAGTTTCTTCAATTATGTACTATTTTAGTTCACAATACAAATGAAGAGAAAAAAATAATGAGATAAATAATCTTACCACCACTGACACTGACTAATTAGGGACAATTAGAGAGCTATTAATCAGTTATGCTGTGGCTGTACTGAATAGGAAACCATAGAAGAAGCAAAAGCTCTAAAAGGATGTTACTAATTAAAGCATAGCGGTCCTGACAAATATCAGTTGTGATATACCAGTCCATACTTAACAGAGGAGATTTACAATCACAATTTAGATTTCTACATTTTTTCAAGTCACATGCGGTTTTGCTAAAAGATGAAATGCCTGAATGAATAGCTAAGAACATCCAGGAATACATCAGTAAAATGGCACCCAAAGGTGAACCGCTGAGATAAAACCTGAGGTGACAGCAGTCATAGAACCAGCGGAAGTGACATGGCAAGACAGAGCTCTGCATGGAATATACCATCAATAGTTGGCTGAGGTAGCAAACATTTTACCAATAACTGGAACTGGAAGGACTAAAAGTCAGTGCTGACGCAATGATCATAGCCACATAAGAACAGACACTAAACATGAGATATATAGAACCAGGGGCTACCACATCAGAACAGGAGCCAAGGTGCACATTATACAGAGGGGCCTTAGAGACAAACCAATACATAGTAGTAGGATGTAAGATGCAAGTAGGAATAGCATGCTCTGAATGGCACCACCAAGTAGATAGCATTGTACAGAGAACAGTGTATGGACTAGATCCCCCTCAAGTCCAGATGGGAAATTCCTCAGAAGGTCATGAAGAATAAGACTACTAAGATCCTGGGAGACTTCAAGATCCAAACAGACAAGCAGGTTGTATTGAATCAACCAAATGTCATGGTAGTAGCTAATGATTAAAAGTCTTGATAGATATAATGGTTCCAAGCTTGAGATATACCTAAAGGAGGAATTGGAGAGGATGTGAAGTAAAGTAAAGGCCAAAGTAGTTCCAATGGTATTTACAGATTACAGATTAATAGTAGTAGGAACAGTTGGAACTCTAAATGGGAGAGTGACTTTAACAGATCCCAGGAACAACATCACAACTCATTTTTCAGAACAATACAGTGCTTGGAATGGCTAAGATACTGAATAGGAGCCTCAGACTCCTCAGCCTCTGGTAAAAGGATCCAAGACATACATACAAAGATATATATGTGCATACATGCATGCATATATACATACATACATGTATGTGTGTCTATGTCTTGCATTCTATGCCTTTATGAAGCAAGTAGCCAAGAATCTCTAGGTTATCAAGCTTACAAAAAAATGTTAATAAATATATATTCCTTAAAAATACCATCATTCTTTCTCTTCTCTGCTCAACATATATTTGTACACAATGAACATTTGTTTTTGTTTTAAAAAGTCCTGAGACAGTTTGAGGGAAAATAGTATGACAGGGAGGGAGGGATTGCATCCCAGCCCCAACATTTGAAGACACAAATTAAGAAAAAAGAATATGAAAAGGAACTTCTGGATTCCCTGGATGACATTTCCTTTGATTATGGATCATTTAATAGCAACAGAGAAAATTCAATGTGCTTGGAAATTATCTCAAGTTAAATTATTTTTTTAAATCATCTGGAATCTTCTGGGACCTAATTAGAAGATGAAAGAAAAGAGAGTGAAAGTAATCAGTTTTTATATTTTAAAATCTTACTTTATAAAGTAGATCGTGCAAAAAAAAAAAAAAGGAATTTTGCAAAAAAAAAAAAGCCCTGGGTAGATGAGATGACATAGGACTAATAAATTGTGTCTCAATTGCCCATCAATTCTGTTGGCATTCTCCTATTTAACAATATCAGATATGGATCTAATATTTGTTAAATTTATTAAGTTTTGAAAAAAAAATTAGAAATATCTCTACAGTGCAGAAGTTGAATTTCCTATAGCAGATGAAAGCTGAGTAAGTTGGCATATTAAGTTATAAACTATAGAAGTTCATAAATGCTATTAAAAATAAGAGAAAAATTCATTTGGTGCTCATTTTAATAGAAACAGATTTAATCTTCATTTCTCAAGTTAATATGTAATATGTAAACTGGAGGATCACCACAAAGAAGGATGGTTTTCAATTTTTTCCTGAATTTGTAATGCAATTATTTTTTTAAAATAAAATCCAAAATGCATATGTTAAGAAAATATATTCAAAAATAAGGAAGATTGTGACCACAGTGATATATGTTTCAAAAATTTGCTTGTGCTATGCATATATTAAGGAAATACATATTTAGTTAATTATACGTACAAAAAGCTACAAGATCTACTTTATTTTTTCTGGTGAGGAGACTGTATACTGTTTTGATTGTTGTTTGTTCTGTTTTTTGTTGATTAGCTGTTGGTAATTCAAAATTTCAACCATATGGGTAAAATTCCCAATAAAAATATCTCTGGTTTCAAGTCTATGTGTTTTTTTGTCATTTTTTCCAGCCATGTGTGGAATTTATATCCTTTATATCCAATATCTTTTAGCCTCCGCACACGTCCACCACAATTGAAATATTTGATTGTAAATGTATTAACAGTGGCTAGGATTGTATTTGCTAAAACCTGGAAAAATGAGAAAATACCAATGCAGGAGGAAGTTATTAAGAAAATAATGGAATGTGCTGAAATGAGTAGATTGACATTTGAAATTAGAGAACAAGAAGATAAACAATTTTATAAGATTTGGAATTTATTTTACCAATGGTTAGCCAATAAAATATGGTAATGAAATATCTAGAACTTTAGAATATAAAGAATATATAAAGATGTATTATCTTTATCCAATAATATAATTATGGGATAGAATAGTCATAAAATAAATCAATTAAAATATGGATTGTCTTGCATAACATGAACGAATAATAGTATAGTCAAATGATTGATTAATAATGATATCAATGTATTTAGGAATATTTGATAGATAATATGAGAACACATACAAGTAATTGTAAGTGATGACTATGAAGTGGATGCACAAAACAATCTGTAAACCAACCGACAGACTGTATGTACATAAGTGGAAGATGGCTTGATGTTTTTATGTTGTGTTTGTGTATGTTTGTCTAAAAAATGATAAAACTTAAAAAAAATTCAACTATATGGGGAGTAATGTATGGGAATCTATAAATATTCTTAAGCATGACCTATAGTTTGCCTCAACATTTTTTTACTGACATACTGGGGGGTGGGGGGAAGGGGAAGGAAGCTTAATTGTGTGCCAGGATTTCTAACCATCATGATCTCTCCCCTATCACTTCTACTGGCATTTTTGTCAAACCATTATAAACTTGCTGGCTTTCTTTCTAAAAAGCTTAATTAAAAAATAAAGAACAGATAGGTGTGGGCATCTACGTTCCTTTTCTTCTCCCTATGCTTTTTATATAAAAATAATCCTATCAGTTTGTATGCATTTCATCCAATACATGGATTATTACTGATATTTATCCTATAATGTTAAGTGCAATTTAATGAAAATTACAGCTTGGTCAAAGTTTTTGAAGAAGCTATTAGGATTCATCGAAGAAGGATTCCTGCTGTCTTAAGGGAAAAGGAATCAAAATACCATAGGTCAGGAGTGCCCCTCCATTATTGCCCAAGTTATTGGGGGCAAGAGGGTCAATCCTACTTCCATTTTATAATGCTTCCTTAGATATTGTTTTATATGGCTCCAAAGACCATTATTTATTTATTTGATTGGATATCAACAGACTCCAGAGTGACCATGGGCTATTCACAAAACACCAAAAAAGATAAAATCAGAAAAATAATTCCATGCAATCTGAATTATATTTCACTCTGATGTAAACAAGTTACTTAAAAGTATATTAAATTATGGAACTAAATACATGGGATCATGGAATTTAGATTTCACATAAGAATCATAAATCAAATAACACTGACAGAGGAACCTATCCAAATTTTATTACTTAGAATTACTTTTTCCCTTTTTTCACCATTATCCTCTACAGCATTAAGTATTTTTTTTCTTCCAAGAACCCAGCAGCCTGCATGGTAGTTATTTCAATTTTCATAACCCCTGAATCGATTAAACTCACTTTACGTTCATTGCTAATCGGCTTCTGGGCTATTTTAGTGGAACCCAACAGGAAAGCAGAAAAAGCAATTCTGAGAAATGAGCTTGAGGTACTTTTTCCTCAACTGTCAGTTCGCACCTCAATGCACATGTCACATTTTTACATCCATTAAATTAAAATAGGTAACCAACCAGATTAGTGAGACTAAATAGACCATATGTGAACATATGGGGCGTGTATGCACATCATAGGGAAAGGAAAGGAAAACATAAAATCTTATCCAAAATAGAATTAAAATCCATTTCAAGAACTTAATTCAAGCAATCTTAATTCAATATTGGTTGGCTGGAACATACGTGAGTATTGTCTCTGATGAAGAAGATCAAAGACTCCCTGGAGATCTGGAAGCATGCATTTTTCCACACTTCAGTTTATAGAGCTAACAATTATGATTACAAGCCACCTATCGTCATCTTTAGGTGAGATGAACAGTATGTAAATTTATTAAATAAATAAATAAAAATTATGAAATGCTCATATAACACCACTTATTGCACAATATAAGTAGTTCTTGTTTCACTTCAAATTTGAAGAAAACATGTTTGTATGTGAATGCATTTTGTGGTCTTTGCTTTTTACCATTTTTTATTAGACTTGCACAAAATTGCACAAAGCAGCCAAATCCTCTCACTTCTAAGAATGAAGTGGCTGTGTTACTTTTTTTTTTTTTTCATTTTCTTCTAAAGTCCTTTCAGCCAGTTCTAATAGCAAAAAGATCCTCAATGTCTCGAAGTGTTAGAAGAGGCAGTCACATTCTGGAGTGCATGTATATATGCCTCTTCTATGAAACTGCCAAATTTCTGAGGCCATGTCAAGGACTTAAATGAAGAAAATTGAGTCTCAATGAAGATACAAAATTTGGTGTATCACTTAAGGTGATGGATTAGAAACTGGGAAAATGGGTTTTAATCTTCCTCTTGAATGAAAGCTGTCTTTGCGCCAATCATTCTCTGTCAGTCCCATCTACCTCACAAGGTTGTTGTGGGGAAAAGAGAAGGCAGGAGAATTATGATCATTGATTGAGTTGCATAAAGAAAAGAAAAGACATACATTTTAACATTACTCTCTATTGAGAAAGACTACTCTCCTTCTTCATGTAAAATGGCTCATGTGATGTGTTGTCACCAGGGCAGGGGTGGGGGTTATATTATTATTTTATTGTATTAATTTATTATATGATTCTCTTTTTCATTAGTTTTATTGTTTTTTATGTTAGGTTTTTATATTTTTGTGAGCTGCCTTGAGTCACCATGTGCAGATAGGCGGCAATATAAATTTTCTTACACAAACAAACAAGCTATTTTAGGGTTTATAGTATCTGTGTGTGTGTTTCTTCTTTAAAGTTATGGGAAATGGTGCCAGTATTGTTTGGACTATTCTGGATAGAGGTGATTTCAGAGATACAAGAAATGGAGGGACCATGAGTAGCACTGGGACTGTAGGTAATGAATCCTACTCTATTGAAAGAATAATAGAACAACAGAGTTGGAAGGGACCTTAAAGATCTTCTAGTCCAACACTCTGCTCAAGCAGGAGACTCTATACCAGTGGTGGCTAACCTTTTTGGGTTCCGATAATTGTGCGGCCACTTGTCTGCTCGTGCTCGTGTGCCATCACCCAGAAGGGAATGCACATGCCACCCATGCCTCCTGTGCATGCACATGCAACTTGCACGACCCATGCTGCATGTTTCTGCAAATGCACGAGTGTCTCCTGCGCTTCACCGCACCGCAGTGCATGCGCGCCAGATATCTGACAGCAGATTTGCTGTCAGGCAGGTGGTGCGCATGCATGCGCAGTAGACCTTTCCTGGGAGAGGGCTCGCGTGCCGGCATTAATGGCTCTGCATGCCACTTCTGGCATGCGTGCCACAGGTTCGCCACCATGGCCTATATTATTTCAGCAAATGGCTGTCAAATTTCTTCTTAAAAGCCTCCAGTGCTACAGCTCCCTCAGCTTTTGAAGGCAAGCCGTTCCACTGACTAATTTTTCTCACGGAAATCTCTCCTTTTTAGGTTGCTTCTCTCCTTGATTAGTTTCTATCCACTGCTTCCTGTCTTTCCTCTGATGCTTTGGAAAATAGGTTTACACCCCCTCCCTTCATTGTAGCAACCCATCAAATATTGGAAACATTCAAAAAACTACTTTTTATTCAAAAACACTGAATTCAATACAAGAAAATGGAAAAATCACAAGAGGTGCCTGCATTGGAAAAATCTCCATTTACTTCTTGCAAAATTTTATTTGCTCTTCCCTGCTATTTATTTGGTGGATCTCAGAGGTATGTCTTCACAGCAAGCCTAGTAATGATTTGGCTTTGGCTCTGGCAAATAAGCTTTTCATTAGGCCTGGATTCTGTAAGGGTATTTCCATTCTCTTATAATGTACAAAGATTCTTGCAGCAAGAGTCTTGTGTGCAATGAAACTCATTCCACCTCTCTGATCATTTAATCCACTTATCAGAATCAGATTTTTGTTCTTCAATAAAATATCCAGCTTCAGGGAAGTGGAAGGTGTGCTATGATGATAAGACTATTTTCAGTCTACCAAGAAAGTACTGGCGCTGGCTTGAAATATAAAGCAACTTTAATCTTTAGCTGTGATATGTCTGAACTGAGGTCTTTCTTTCTATCTCCTCCCCCCACCTCCATTCAATGTATAACTCTCATCCGCCCATGCAATAGATTGCAGGGACTGAATTTCTTTTGTTGGAAAGCTAAGTCCTGAAGAATATTATTAGAGCTTTACACTGAGCTAACTAGGAGGGAAAGGATTAGTCAGGAGCAATGAGGAATTCTTCTCCTGCTTTCTTTTGTTTAATGATAGCACCAACTCTCTGAATGTTCTATGAGGAACAAATGTCTTCCAAGGACAATGGTAATGTGGATCCTTCTAGCTAAAGACATATTTCATTTATTTTCAATTTCCTTTGGATTCTGTGATTGACAGCTGAAGAGTGGCTCCTCTTCCTTCCCCTTTATCCCATTTGATAAGAGCAAGGCCATGAAAGGACAGATAAGCTCTTGAGATCACACCTGAGCCTCATTGCCTCTCTTGGCAGCTTCAGTTTTCTGCCTCAGGCTCTAGATTGCCCCAAGCTACAAGCTGGATGGATCAACATCCCTCAATAAAGGACAGAGAGCCATAAATCACATCAGCTTCAGAAAACATTTTAATTAAAAAAAATGACACAACTGCAGCTTTAGTGCACATAAAAGAAAACAGCTGTGGTTCTCCCCTCTGTGTCCCCCTTTCCTCCCATCTCAGATCTTTTTCTTCAAAATCCATTTCATCTGAAAGCTTTTATCTGCTTCCCCAGAAACCTCCAGCAGTTTCATCTAAAGCCCTATCTTATCACTGGTCAGGGATATGGGTATATCTGGGCCATGCCAGCAGATTCGGAAGATACATAATTTAAGAAATAAACAATACTGACAAAAAATGTATTACTGACACTACATTGTTGACAGCAAAGACAAAAATGCTTTCATCTCCAGAAGAATATGCATTTGTGAACAATTGTGTTGTTACAGTTGTAATGATAAGACTGTTGCCTTTGATGCTTCATAATTCCTGGCAATGCAGAGTGCTCACTTTGCAGGAGTGTGACACATCGAGATATATGGCTTCAACATCTCCTGGCCTGAAGCAGATGGTCAGTTTTGATAAAAGCAGCGCACAGCAGTCCTGTGAATATTTCTTTACTTTTCCAAAAATAAAGGGAAAGATAGCACTAGAACTTGGACTTCACATATTGCTTCACAGTGATTTACAGCCTCTCTAAGAGGTTTACAGAGTCAGCCTATTGTCTCCTGTTAGGAATGATAGTCACCTAACAGTTGGGTTGGCAATATATAAACCAGGATAGTTATTTAATACTATTGTATCTTTAAGAGAATGTTGTAATTGTGATTGGCTGAGGTTCCTCCGATAGCCATAAGATGGAGCCAGAAACCTGGTTTGTTCTCTTCTTGCATTTTCCCTTTTGCCTTTTGCCTGAATGTCATTCTGCTTGAATTGCTGTGAGTCTTGCAACTGTTCACAAACTCCATTTACTGAACTTTGTTTATGATACTGAACTTCGTTTTTGGATTATCCCTGGACTGATTGTATTGAATACTACCTGCTTTAACCGTGTATGATTTGGACTGTTTGTTGGACTTTGTTTACCCATTTACAGGAAGTAAAACTTACATTTTACTATTCATTGTATCTGTATGCTGGTTCTGTGTTATTCAACACCACTCTCACTACGTTTCCCTAAGTGCACTCATTCTCCTAACGGGGAATACCTTAATAGTATTGATAAAAGCAGCTCACAGCAGTCCTGTGAATATTTCTTTACTTTTCCCAAAATAAAGGGAAAGATAGCACTAGCACTTGGACTTCACATATTGCTTCACAGTGATTTACAGCCTCTCTAAGAAGTTTACAGGGTCAGCCTATTGTCTCCAACAACCTGGGTCCTCATTTTACTGACCTCGGAAGGATGGAAGGTTGAGTCAACCTTGAGCCACTCAGAATTGAACTCCTGGACTGAGCAGTGAATTAGCCTGCAGTATTGCATCCTAACCACTGTGCCATCACCAAATTACATTTTTTGGAAAATATAACTTCATTATATATAAACATTTCTGTAAACATGTAGTGAGTTCTTATTATAACTAACAGAGAAAAATACATACGCATTATAGTAAGTCTAGGAATGGCATATATTAAGTCTAAGAATGTTTCTTTTTCTTTCTAGTTTATTATCTAACAAGTAACTATTCTGTCTTTTCAACCGAAAAAATATTTAAAGTTCCTTTTCGTCATCATTGGGACTTTTTCATCCCACCCTCATTGCTCCTGCAACCCAGTAATCATTTCTCAATGTACTTCAGCAGCCAAGGCAATTTTCTTTCAGTTTAGCTACATCGCAGCTTAAATATTAATACTCCTGTTTGGCAATTTGTGATGCTGAAATTTCAGAGATTTGGCTGCTGGGCTGTTTCCCATTCACAAGAACCATCATCTCTCTTTGCCTCCCACTACCTGGATCTGAACTGGAAGCTTAGTGGTAGATTTCAAAGGTGACTAACAGAGAACATAATCTTAATCATTTAATCAGTTTCTGACTTACAGCCTCTGGTTTGTTTGGTTTTGCAGTGTGACTTAATTTTCCTTGCTTGTATAAGCAGCATTCATTGCCTTATCCTGTTTCCCAGCCTCAGGGCTTAAATGAGCCATCACTGTCTCTTTCCTCTTACAAACATAACTGAAGTAAAAGTACCTGAAACACTATACACTATAGTGCTATGTCATCTCAGTTTTCTATGGCAATGTATTATAGCACAGATGTCAAACTCTCTGCATCACATTGCTGTCACATGACGTATCACCACATTTTTTTCCCTTTCCAGAGCTGGAGTGGGTGTGGACTGTGCGTGACACATCCAGCCCATCAACTGCCAGTTTGACATCCCTGTATAGAAAGAATAACATCTTTAGTAAATGGCTTTCTTCTCTTTCTTGCATGTGTGTGTATGTATATGTGTATATATATGTGTTGGGCATAAACATATAGCATGTACTGAAAAAGTTGGAGGATTTTAGATTACTACTACTACTTATACTACTATTTCTGTGTGAGAAGGGAGAGGGTTTCCAGAATCATGTAGGAGATATAGTATGTAAGAATTAAAAGTAAATAATGATAAATGCAAACTTCAATACATAAGCATGACTACATCGGAAATGTACACATTTCCTAGAAGATATGCTTTAGGGCAGGAATTAGAAGCCTTTTTACATTGTGAAGTAAAATAAAAATGTTTCAGTGAAATAAAAGATTACAGAAACTGAGATTGTTAGCTGAGTGTGTTAGTTGAGATAGTTAACTGAGTATGTGTATAGATATAGGTATTGATGAAATCAAATCAAACTTAAGTATTATATCATTCGTGGAATTTATAGAGGTCCACAGTTTCTTCCATTTGTATTCCCTGACCTGGAGAAACTTGGATGGAGAAGATGCATACATGGATACAGCTTCTTTTTATTTTTATTTTAATCCAGGCTTATATAGGATGGAGCCCTGGTGCTTCCTTTGTCCATGAATTCTATCTCTCTACTCTTTGGTTGTTGAGAACTCTAATTAATTAAGAAACTATATTTGGAATTAAGCACAATTCTATGTGCTTCAGAGCCCTAACTATATGTGATTCAATACTACAGAGTTAACATTCAAGTGAACAGGTGTAGTCATTTCCCACAAATCTCCCACACAGCATAAGCAAGTGATTGAGTAAACACGATGTGTGGACCTATGTGATCTAAACCTGTATCTGATTTCATGAGCTCATGCTTTCAGACAAATAAGGATGAATACATGTTTATTCAATGACTTCACTGCAAGTAATCTGACTGATTCCAGGATATGAGTAGAAAAATCCTGAATAGATATCAGAATGCTCTGGCACAAGAATATTCCGTTATATTCTGTATCCTATAGATGAAAATAGGAAGGCATTCTCTCTCCCAAGAGGAATGCCTCTTTGAAGATGATGCCTTTTATACATATATGTTCATCTCATAACAAAAATGAGGCATCCACTTTGCTTCATCACCATGCTATATATTTGCAAATTCACATTTTAACTGATTGTTTAAACACCGAAACACAAATGATTAATCACATTACACTTATTTTGGACCAAGCTTGAGTCCTGTGAACTCCAATTTTATGCACAATGGATATATATCATATGGCTGGTTAATCTAAGTTCTCTAGCTTTTTCTATAATTTCCAGAGCCTTGGATTGATTTCAAGTAAAATAGCATGAATTATTCATGGCAAATGATGGCAGTTTATAATGAGGAAAGGTATATTGGCCATTTTTAATACAGTAAAGCAACATTTATCCTAAACTGATCTGAGTTTGTACAGTTTGAATGATAACTAATTACACTGCAAGAAAAGGAAGATCTATATCTATCTAGGCACACTTTCTATGTCTCTCACACATACACAGTTAAACATGTTAAAGTATTGACATCTCACATGTCACAGCTTGTCCTTCTTCAAGGTGACATAATTTTTCAAAGTGTATAAAATTAAATGAACAGAACTGTAGCACGAAAGATGATGAGATTCAAAACAGTTCAATATACTTTCCATTGAAGTTTATGACAAGATAACAGAATCTAAGCTTAAATAAGAACATAATATATTCAGCAATTGCCAAGCATCTGATGAAAATCACTCCTTCCTGCATAAAGTTGGCCCATCCTATGTAAGTTATCAGTCTAGAAATACTTCAATGAATGTTCAAAATGGAATCCACCAACACTGATGAAATCTCTCTCTCTCTTATAGTTGCCTCCAGGGTTCAAAACTGGACTTAATTAAAGAATGCTTGTTGCCTCTGAACCTGCAAATAACCTCAGTGAATAGATTTCTTGCACATGTTAAAATTACATAACTATTCAAGGAATTAGACAGAAATAATTTTAGAAAAAGCCCAGTCATTTCATTAAGAAGCTTTCAGAGATGGTAATATTTCAATACTCTACCATTCTGGAAAATAAACAACAGAGTTAAGAACATGCCAAGGCCCAAAGGCATGCTGTTTGACATGTCTCAGATTAAATCACAATAGCTGAAGGCTTGAAGCTGCCAAAAGCAGTTGGCTATTTCAGATCAGAGTGTTAAATGTAAGATGCAACTAGATGTATCTGATCAGAATAGTCAATTCCCAGTGGAAGTTCACAGACACACTTGCTTGTCTTAAGGACCAACTTTAAAGAGTATTGTGGTAGCAGCAACAAAATGCTGCAGTGCCATGGGCATTGTTTCTATTTCAAGCTGCTTATGAGAGTGAATGGTTTCTTTGGACTTTGATAAATTGAGAATGGCTACAAAGAGAAGTCAGGTGACAACTTGGAGATAAAATATTCTTTGCTTTCCTTAGATTTTACATTGGCTCCTGAAGGCACTTCTCAGGGAGCCTAGGTATTTGTCTGGTTCTTTCAAAATGTTTACTGTAGAATAAGAACAATTCCTGATTAGAAAAATGTAGGGAACTCTATTTCAGAGATGTTAAGAACAAAAACATCTAGAACTACAGAATTAATAGGCAGAAAAGACAAAATTAAGACAATCAAATGCTGACTCATTCACTCATTTCCCTTCTCAGGTCTTTTTTTTTTTTAATGAAAGGGCAGGATTGTCTCCATTTTGCCTTTATTGTCAGAATTGTTTCTTTTTCTCAAAGAATGGCTGCAAGTCATGCAAAACTAAAGGCCCAGGCAATACCAGCTAAACTGGAAGCTAGATATTTTAGCAGCAATTTGATTGGATTACCATCTATTGGTGAAACTCAAACTGTGTTGAAGAAAGAATTGACACAGATTCTCTGCTGTTATTGCATCTGTGGATAGCTGACCTGCAGTCCTGGTTTAGATGACACATGGCTTCTTAGATAGAGGAAGCTCAAAGAACCCTTACCCAGGCATGTGAGCCAAGAATTTGTTTAACATCTATCAGACAAAGTCACTCAAATTTTCTCACAGTTGGACACTGGCCTTGTTGCAATTCCAGAGGGGATGCCTGGGGAAAAATCTTGCCCAGCTGTCTGGGAATGGTTCAAATCTGTTGGGCCTGATAGTATAGGCAAGGCCTTTATGACTAGGAGCTCAATTACTTGCTCCTTAACTACATGACCCTCCTGGATTGTTAAAGGAATCTGAAGGGGTTGTTATTGTGTGAGACTGTTATACCAGTGATTAAGACTTCTTTGAGTTAGGGGGAGGGGGCTTTGATCCTTTATCTCTCAAGGAAACATGGTTTTTTTCCCTCCTCAAGAAGCCATCACATACTGGATAATTTTCATTCAATATCTAACCTCCCTTTTTCACAAAGGTGGATGAGAAGATGGTTGTAATAGCAGTTTAGAAGACTTTGGATGAAATATCTGGGTCATTTTCAGAATGGATTCAGATGTGAGTATGGGATGGAAAAAAACATTGGTTGCATTTTTGGATGATCTCTGGCATGGGCAAGATGGGGGTTGTGAATTAAATGATACTGTGCATATCTTATCTCAGTATCTGAAAGGGGTGAGGATCTGGATGGGAAACAACAGGCTTCAATTGAACCCTGGAAAGACTGTGTGGTTTGGGCATTTGATTCTAGTCTGTGCCATCTTTAGATGGTTTCACTATCCCAAATAGACCCAGCATGCAATCTGGGGGTCCTTTTAGACTCATGACTCTTGCTTAAAAACAGGTGGAAGTCATGGCTAAGAGGATCATTGCTCAACTCTATATCATGCACAGGTTGCACCCATTCCTAGACTAGGAGGGAGGGGCTGCCCTTGAAGAATATCTCAAAAGTTCACTTGGTGCAGAATGTATTAGCATGGACAAGTGTGCATGTTTCTAGAAGAACATACATTGCACCTCTGCTCTGAAACCTGATTTGGTTACAAGTCTGTTTCCAGATCAATCCACGGTTTTAGTTTTGACCTTTAAAGCCCTATAAGGCATGAGATTTAATTTTTAGTGAAATGCCTCTCTTCAGTTACATCTGCCCATTCCACTGACAGGACATGCTTCAAGTCCCCTTGGCTATGGAACTATATTTGAAGAGGTCTAAATGGCAGATGTTTTCTGCTGTTGCCCACTTTACAGAATATAACTTCCCCTTCCTGAAGTTAGTTTTTGACTTTCTAGAAATCTGTCAAAATCCAGGCCTGGGGATTATCTAAGGTACTGGTGAAATAATAAGGTGGCTCCATTGTCATTAATATTTCCTCTTTGCCCAATATTTCTTCTCTTTTTATCTTTGTGTTTAGTTATACAGTGACTCTGTAACTCTGATGAATAAATAAGTGACCAAATATATTACTATTAGATCTGGAGGAGTCGGCGCAAAGAACGGAGACGAGGCATCGAATAGTGACTCAACTCTTTATTAGTGACTTCAGAAAGAGAACAACTCGCTAGGGCAGCAGCAGCTCCTTTTATAGAGCTGGCTGCTGTCACAGTGTCCAATGATTTAAGTTTGCCGCGCTGGAAGCGTCCAATCAGCGGCGACCCGCTATCAGCCAATCAGACTAGTTGGAAACGACCAATCACGATCTGCTAACTGCGGGCCAATGAGAAGTGCAGGATTACGAGCCTGCTGTGGAAGTAAAACTATTAGGATTTAAAACTAGTGTGTTTGCTTAGTTCATAACAATTACAAATATATATATTGCAACTCAATCGAGATTCCACTCAACCACTCAAAATCTAATAAAAGTTTCAGGTTTTAACTGCCTTTCTAAAGATTCAGTGCAAGTCATATATCTGGGAAAGAATGTTTCAAAAGGCAACAAGAGAGGGTTTCTGAGGTTACTTTTACTAGAGATTATCTTTTATTTTGTGGATAGAAATCTGTGTAAATAAGTTCTAGTTTTGGAGTGCTTGTGTGAGATTTTGGGTTACAGGAAGCAGCTGACTGAGATCAATCTCTTCAGAAAGCAACTGCTTATTCCTTCTTGCTTTTCTTTTTTTCAGTCTTATTTTCCATTTCTAATTCTACTAGATAAATAAAGGCTAAACATTCTTAATATTTAAGAATTGTTGATATTTATTCTGGGAAAGGGATCTAGTTTTCTTACCAGGAATATGAAGGTAAATGGGTAACAGGAAGATGGAGCAAAAAACTGTGACAGCATTTCTGTTCAGGCATTATAGTTGCAGGAGAAGCCCTTGAAAACATCTGATAAGATTTTGCAGGATCCGGACTTCCGGTTGGGGATTCTTCAGCAATGGACCAAATTCGTGATTGACCGCGGTTTTGATCCATGCTCACCGCTGGAGGGCCCCGAGCCACCCGGATTCAGAGCTGTAGCCACCCTGTAGATGTGGTGAAGAAAGGGGAACCGTCAGTGGGGTTGAGGAGAGCCGCATCTCTCCTCCTCGGCTGGCCATTACTTCTTTTCCAAAGGTGGTTGCAGAGGTGGTCAGAAATGGCCACCTCAAAGAAGAACCCAACTGGACAAGATTGTGCAGGAGGAAGTTTAAAGGAGAAAGTTTGACTGACCGGGTTGAATGGAGAACATCTATTTAAGGTACCTGGAACCTGAATTTTAAAGACTAATACTATTCCTAAAAAAGATTTTAAGCTGCGAAAGAGAAAGGGAAAGGAAGCAGAGTTGGCTTTTTTCCTCTAACATCGACAGTTTTAACTGACTGGGAACATTAAGAAGAGATTCGAATAAGAAATTGATACTAATCCACTTTGACATTAATAGGCTATTTCTAGCTGAAAATAAAGTGTCAAAGGGATAAAGGTTCTTGGATAATTTAAAAACTTTCTTTAAAAAAAGAAAGAAAGCAGTGGAGGGAAAAAGGAAAAAAGAGGGTGGAATCTGGAAAATGGAGGAGACCACCTGGAACTTAAAAAAAATTGATAGGGGAATTTTAACAAGGCTTGCAAAAGATTGTAGCTGAAACTTTGGTACAAGATAACAAAGCCCCTGGAAAGAGAAAGTGAGAAAAGAAGCAAGAAACAGTTTTGGATTATTGGATGAGTCCTAGAACTTTGGATGGAAGATCCTAATGAAATAAAATAAAATCAATTGGAGGTTGTTTAATTTTTTTTAAAATGGCATCACTCCTTGAAGAGTTAAAAATGAGACTTAAAGAACAAAAAGAAGAAGCACAAGAGGGAAGAGGATCTTTTGGCTTCGTATTTCAATTTTTAGAAATGGAGATCTTTACTATGAAAAACAAGAAACACTGGCAGAACAAGAAGGGTGGGACAATGAAGAAACCATTTTTAATGACCAAGCAATTTTAAGCGGGGTAAAAAATGGAAAGGGGAAAAAGGGAGTTAAAAACTTAAGCACTGAAGCAACAACCAAAAAAAAGAGTAATTTGAAAAGTAATCATAATATCAGGAAGAAGCAGAAGGGAGGATCACAGAAGGGAGAATCAGATAGAAAAGGGAATAAAAAGGGGAGGGAGATAAAGAGAGGGAAGAGGGGAAGGAAAAGAAGCTACAAAGGACAGAAACAAGATATAGAGGTACAGGAAAAACGTACAAGAATTAAAGGTATAAACCTATTTAAAAGACACAGAGACAATGGTTAAAATTTAACTTAAGGAGAGGATTCTGCAAGGGTGCATGGGATAGCATTGTTATATTAGAAATAGAAAAGTGTTAGAAAATATGTTAGATGATTAAAGTGATAGAAAAAAATTATATTGATGTGTAGTGGAATATTTGTAAAGAGTTATAATAAGGCTGTCAATGATTTAAAAAGAACGTTTTAAAAAAACTGAAAAGAAACATGGAAGATTTTTATCAGTTGACAAGATGAACTTGAATAAGAATAATAACTTTATTGACTACTGTTAATAACTATTATTTGGTTTTTTTATTTAAAGACAGTAATAAGTAAAATATGAAATATAGATGGTTAAAGTGAAATACAACTGATATTACCAGGTAATGTTTGTTAAAAGAAATAGAAATGTAAAAGATTGTTTTTAATATTAATGTTAGAGCTGTACTTGAATAAGAATAATTATTCCATTTACTATTATTATACATATATACACAGATATAAATACATATATACTTTTTTAAAAAGAATTTAGTGTGTATTTTAAGGAAATGTACCAAGCAGAATTCGATTGAAAATAGGTATGTGTTACAAAATAGAGGTTAGAAAATGAATGTTATAATTGTAAAGATGTAACTTAAATTTTTAAATAAGATTTGTAAAAAGATACAAAGGTGTTACACTCCAGTCTAGTAATTACAGGGGAAAATTTGTTTTATGAGAAAAGATAATATGAAATTGTAAACAGGACAGACGAAAGTATAAAAACATTGATTAGAAAGATTTTAAAAATTAGAAAAAGATATGTAATTGGATTAAGAAAGGAATAAGATAATGTAAAATAAGGCTATAGGAAGTAAAGAAAGGGAAAAGCTATTGAAAAAAATGCAAAAATAGTTATAAGATATGGATTAGAATGTATAAGATAAATATGTATTGAGTTTATGTCTATATGGAGAAGTGATAACCCGGGGCCACGCTGTTCTCAAGAAAAGATTTTTTTTTTGTATTTGTATGTTTTGTGAAAACTTAAATAAAACTGTTATTAAAAAAAAAAGAATTTGCAGGACCCAAGGCACCATATCCTGTGAACATACGTTTGCCTTCTGTATTACCAAGAATTAATGTGGAAAATCATGGGTCTCTTTGAAAATAGCAAAATAACAATATTAGTCTTTCTCAGCCTTATATTTCCCAGCCATATATTTATTCCATCGCCAGTCCAAATCATTTGCACATTTCTCCTAATAACTGCATTTTATATGTGCTTTATTAGAAAGGAAGATGACTGGATTTAAAATAAATCCATAAAATAATAGAAGAGAACAAGAGAGAAAAAATAGACAAAAATCCTGTGTCCAGCTTCATCACTTTTCAATTTAGGATTCCCAACTGCAGCAAAAACTAATCCTAGTGATTCTACTCGAGTGTGCAGGTGACAAGTTTGAATATGTCTGTGTATATCTATGTGTATCTATATGTACATCTATGCCTGCCAGAAGCAACACTTCAAAACAATAACAAAACTACCACCACCACCAACAACAACAGTATTAGAGAAAGAGAGAAAGAGAAAAAAAGAGATGAAGGAGTGGGGAAGGGCCAGGTAAAAAAAATCTATTAGATGAATTATTAACTTCTAATTAAAATTAATTGCCTGTAAAATAAGGTACCCCATTTACAAAATTAATCGCTCTCCCATCTGCCTGTAGCAACCATTCTTTCTCAGAAATGCAAATTGCTGTCATACGTAGAATAATACTACATACAAATATACATTTATTTTCCACTCTCAAGGAGAAATGGAGGAAGAGTTCTTAATTGTGTTTCACACAAGCAAAGCAACATTTAAATAAGCTGTAATTTTAAAACAGTAGTTGTATATTTGGCATTCACACCCAGCACATTTGCACTCCTAAATGTGATTATCAGAAACTAATAGTTATATTTACTAAAGTTTGATTTAATTTACTAACCAAAAAGCAACTGAGAACAATATTATCTATATCATAATTCTTTATAGTTCCAAGGAAAAGGAGCTAAAGCAGGGGTGGGATTCATTTTTTTTAACAATGGTTCTGTGGGCATGGGTAGGTGGGCATGGCTAGATGGGCCATGTGACTGGGTGGATGAATAATCATCTTCTTCTTCTTCTTCTTCTTCTTCTTCTTCTTCTTCTTCTTCTTCTTCTTCTTCTTCTTCTTCTTCTTCTTCTTCTTCTTCTTCTTCTTCTTCTTCTTCTTCTTCTTCTTCTTCTTCTCCTCCTCCTCCTCCTCCTCCTCCTCCTCCTCCTCCTCCTCCTCCTCCTCATCATCATCAGCATCCTGCCCTGGTTTTTTTTTGTTTTTTTTTTGCCTTCTGGGCCTCAGGGAAGCCTCTTGGGGAAGCATTTTTGCTCCCAGGAAGCTTCCCTGAGGCCCAGGAAGGCAAAAAACGGAGCGCGGGAGGGGGGCAATGCCCCCACCACCACCCATGCCCCTTTTTGCCTCCTGGGCCTCAGGGAACCTCCTAGGAAGCAGTAAGACAGAGAGGGGAATCCCAGTTCAGCTGAGCATCAGAACAGCTGATCGTCAGGAGGGGGAAAAAGGAAATACCTTAAGGAATGACTGCATGGGGGAGAACGCAGTCAGCGATATTGGGCACGCATGCAATGTCGCACATGCACGATAAGGACTGACTGGATGGGAAGGGGAGGGGTGGGCAGAGAGGGGAGAGGCCAGCCAGGAGCATGATTTGCTGTTTCTCCAAACTGTGCAGAATCATAACAACCAGTTCTATAGAACCGGTCCGAACTGGTAGAATCTCACCATGGGCTAAAGCAGTTTTCCTCAACCAAGTATTCTCCTGATGTATTAAAAAGCCCATTTGAGTAGCCTTATAACAGAAACAGGTAAGTCTGGACTGTACTGAAATGAAAGCTAAATATTTAGGAAGGAATTTCAAAATGTTTCTAAGCAGATGCTGCCCATTCCCAGTTACTATGACTTATGAAATAGAATCAACGGCTATTGAAATTATTGGACCAAGGCATAAGTGGGTAATTGAATGGAAAGGGGAGGTTAAGCAAAATTTTAGTACCTCATTTCACACATTTTGTATTTTGTTATACTAAAGGAAGATCTAATAGTAACTATACAGCTTAGATCTACAGCAGTCTTTGGCATTTCATTCACTGGTAACTGAAAGCCCCATGCTTCAGGACCACTTAAATTGTTGACAACCACCCAAGCAGAAAGCTTCATCTGTGTCTCCATGTACTGGGGATATTTTACTTTGTTTCTTGGCCACTAAATGCAAGAAATAACTGTTGTGTTTATATTTTTTTACAGACAAATTTTAGTGCTTTGAATGAAAAGCATTTATACCTGTGATTATTTCAGTTATTCTAATTATTTCTTGTCTTTCAACTATACTTTGAAAAGCTTCCTTCCCATGAATGGGACCAATGGAAATTACTTCTATTGTCTTCTCTCCCCCCATCTCCCCAGCGTCCCTGGACCCTAAAGGAGCTTGTATAGTGACTTTAGCAGAAAAAATGGAAAACAGAAATACTGTATAGATACAGAGAACCCTGGCCTATTCTCTGAGGGTTGCTTCATAGCTAGTTGTCTCTGATGATCGCTGTTTAATCAACTATTTAAAATTCTGCTCTTTCATCAATTCCCAAATCCCTGAGACTGAAAGGAAAAGAAATTAAAGCAGAAAAAGAAATCTCTGTAGAATCAAAGCTATGCGAATATGACCTAATTTCAAAGCTGGAGTCCCACTCTGATCAACAAGGGTTATGTTGTTCACATGTCCCAAACTCATGCAACAGAAGGAGGCCTGATATAGGATGGGGAAGTGCTGCCTCCTTTATTCCGCATTCTGGGAAGTTCTTTTACATTTGGCATCCACTCACATCATAGGCAGAAAAGGAGCTAAGGCTTCAAAGGGATTAGGAAAGATTTCTTTTTCTTTTTTCAGAGTGAGATGAAAGAGATGCAGGGGGTTAGATAAATCAAACTGAAGTGCAAGGATCACTAGCAAGTGAACCTCCTTTTTTTGATGACCTTGTTTGTTTTATTTGTGCTGGAAAGTGATTCATTTCTGATTCAGAAGTTTAAAGGTACATGAAGCCTGTCTAATAGCAGGAATGTGATAACTTCTAGAGGTAGAATTATTTTAGAAGTAATTATTATTTTGTAAATGAGATCACTGGAGCATTATGGCTTCTGAAATTATATATTTACAAATTATAGAAAAAGAACATAGCAAACTCAGCAGTCCTGTCCACTGCATACAATCAGTTTTCTGAATAAGGCATATGGTAAATTGTTTGGGCTAATCTTCAGGGACAGTTTGTTGAGTGTGGTTTGTTATGATCATCTCCTAGTTCTTTTCAATTGTTCTATATTATTTCATGACAATTAGAACAATTAATCAATGGAATTACTTGCATCCAGAAATTGTGAGTGCTCCAACACTGGAGATTTTAAAGAAGAGATTGGATAATCATTTGTCTGAAATGGTATATAACGTATAATGATATAAGATCCCTTCCAACTGTTATTCTGTTACTATGCTCAGGTAAGTGGCCAGATCACACTGTAGATCAATGTCTATATCTTGAATCTTACTAGATACCTGATAACATAGCAAATTACAGATTTGTTCTTGATACAGAACTAAAACTGAAGCCTGCATGATCTCCCAAATTCCCATGTAGGGCATGGTCGTTGTCATGACATTAGTATCAGTAATTAATAGAATAATAAAATGTATTTAGTCAATTTAAAGTACATGGCTAACAAATTGTCAGCCCTACAACATACACTAACCCAAGAAAACAAGCCCACCAGAAATCTAAACTATCTTTAATAAGATTGCTATAGTAACAGATACTTGCAAGTTTGCCTAGGCTTTACCTGCTATATTCCTGTGTATTAGAAATGTATCTAGCTAAGACCTTTTACATACTTCTGTATGACTTGGGGTTAAGTCATTTCTTTCACAATTGCTTTGATAGTGGATGTCACCTGTCAAGGTTATCTTTTTTGTCCATCAACTCATAGATTGCAACTTTGGGCAGCTAACATTTGATAAAAATTAAAAAGAACTAGATTTAACTTAGCAATAAATAAACAACTTGGAAGAAAATATATAGAAAATATAGGAAAAAAACATAAGTTGAAGCTAGCACACTATCTTTCAGCATTCTGTCTGATACAGCTGATTCATCCAGCACATGGTCCTATGAACTTAGTTTTCCATGTGTTATGGAAGGCTAAGATTTGAGGCCTTCCAAATCTTGGAGTATATGCTATCTGAAAGGATAGGTACCATGACAGAGAAGATCTGGCTCCTACCAGATGTCACCGTTTTATAGAAGGAACCCAGAGCATGCTGACTCTTTCAGATCTCATGCATAGACAGAAAACGACCTTAGACAGCTTGTGCCTTGAGAGGCATTATAATTAGTTCTGTAATTTGCAATGAAAAGCCTACTGAAAGTGCAGTTCAGATGAAGAAAAATGAAATAAACATCCTTGTTTTTGTACATAAACACTCCAGTCTACAACATCTTCTGACATCACATAATCATCTAGTAGTATCTGATTACTCATAAATGTAAAAGTACTAGAACAACTCATAAAAAATACGGACCTTTATTTGAAGATTTGACTTACATTATGTACAGATTTTCCTCCATGCTTATGAGCATCAAAATCTAGCAGAAGGAAGGTAGTGATTGGATTCTGTTTTATCTGAGTGTCTATTAAAAGATAAATCTAAATAGATTTTATAATGGATCCAGTCTAATTAAATACTGAAATAGATATTGGACTATTCACATTAGAGTTAATAATTTTAAACATTAAGCTAATTTTTGAAGATTCATTCCAAATAAAATTATTTATTGGTTGGCCAAAGATTCTACAGCTGTAATAGTCTAATGGAAATCTTCTATGTTTGCACTTTGCAGATAAGTTAACATTGTCTCCCAATGATGAATACAATGGCTTTGGGTTGAATATTGGAAATATATTGAATATGAACATTACCTATTACAGTTCTGATAAAACCAGAACCTGAAGATGAATATATTAGGAATGCCTCCTTTGGAGAAATTAACTGCCGTATAGAAATAATATACTTTCCCTTGTTAAGTTATGCAATACTTTCTTCGTGCTCTGGGCAGCCTCACTGCTAAACCAAATCTGTAGTGGTCCATAATCTTTTAATCCAAGAGGCATATTTAGAATTCCAAGAATGTAATGTGATGGATTGATAACCTGATATATTATCTGTGTTTTTTAATAGGTAATGCTGCCTTTTAAATGTGCAAACTCATTCCCAATGCAGAGCTTTTGAAATATCTACATCTATTGATGTATTGGGGTCCTTCTGACTTCATTTGTTCAAAGGATGACCGGTGCTCCTGGTTTTATGAGAATGCTGAGATTTTCATAACATTTTTCTCCTATGTTAACCAATGAATATGGATTAAATATTTATTTATTTTATTTATTTTATTTATTTTATTTATTTGATTTGCCAATTGTTTACAAGATAATAAGTATAAATGTATACATAGTTGTGAATACATGAAATGGTTACATATAAGAAAAATAAAAGAATAAGAGAAACAATAGGACAGGGACGGTAGGCACGTTGGTGCGCTTTATGCACGCCCCTACAGACCTCTTAGGAAAGGGGTGAGGTCAATAGTAGACAGTCTAAGGTTAAAGTTTTTGGGGTTTGGGGAAGAAACTACAGAGTCGGGTAGAGTATTCCAGACATTGAACCTGAAGATGAATATATTAGGAATGCCTCCTTTGGAGAAATTAACTGCCGTATAGAAATAATATACTTTCCCTTGTTAAGTTATGCAATACTTTCTTCGTGCTCTGGGCAGCCTCACTGCTAAACCAAATCTGTAGTGGTCCATAATCTTTTAATCCAAGAGGCATATTTAGAATTCCAAGAATGTAATGTGATGGATTGATAACCTGATATATTATCTGTGTTTTTAATAGGTAATGCTGCCTTTTAAATGTGCAAACTCATTCCCAATGCAGAGCTTTTGAAATATCTACATCTATTGATGTATTGGGGTCCTTCTGACTTCATTTGTTCAAAGGATGACCGGTGCTCCTGGTTTTATGAGAATGCTGAGATTTTCATAACATTTTTCTCCTATGTTAATTGAATATAATAAAGTAATAATAAATATTCCATAATAATAAATATTCCATAAATAAAGGAACTGCCATGTATACTTCTGTGTACACAAGCATAAAAAGGCAAGCATTGTTTTTAGAAGACCTATTAACTTTTAAATCAATAATTCAAGGCAGATGGGCAAGCAACCAAATAATTCCACCTATACATAATTATTCTTTCCCTAATATTTAATGCCCTGTGTATTTTTGGCCTTTTCTTTCTTTATATCTTCAAGCTTAACCTGTATATCACAATCCTCTTGCTGTCTATGATGATATCAGTAGCCCTTATCTGCAGTTTTGAAGCTATTAAACATGCAATACTTTGGATACAGACTGGGGAAGAGTGAATTCATATTAATTCATTTTTATTCTTAGCTGCCATAGTCACTAAATAAAACAGCTGAGATCTAGTCTCTGACTTTTGGAAAGCTTTGAGAGAAGTTGGTTTCCAAAACATGGCAAGGGATGCTGAGAAGTATGACATTTTAAAACAAACTGTTGTAGATTTATATAACTTGAAGCTTATCAAAAAGATATCAGTTTAAGAATGATATAGCTATTTTTGATCAGTACACTGAGTGATTATTTAAATAGTTTTACTCTTTGGGTAAAGACAAAGACAATAGTTGATCATTGTCAGGGGAGGATAAATGCCACAATAAACTACACATTGAGGATAGGACCAGGGGTGGGATTCTACCAGTTCGCACCTATTCGCTAGAACCGGTTGTTAACATTCTAAGCAGTTCGGAGAACCGGTTGTTAGAAGAAATTACTGGCCTAATCCTGTAAGAAAGGCAGGAAGGAAACATTCTGGTGTTGCTTATAGAAACTACCTCTCCGTTAACCCTTATTACATTCTTGGTAGGACTAAACTTCCTGTCTCAGGAACTTCTCTGGAGTTTTTTCCCCCTCCTTTGCTGGTACTTTGTTTGTGTGGAGTGACCATTCAAAGTTACAATGGCACTGAAAAAAGTGACTTATGACCATTTTTCACACTTACGACTGTTGCAATATCCTCACAGTCATGAGAGGCCAGGTGAGGAGATGCGTGCCTCGATGTGAGTGATATTGAGTTAGCCACACCCAGTCAATAACATGACCACCAAGCCATGTCCACCCGGTCACATGACCACCAAGCCACGGCCACCAACTAAGCCATGCCCACAGAACCGGTTGTTAAAAAAATTGAATCCCACCCCTGGATAGGACCAGTGAACACCTTCCTTTGAGTCATGTAATACTCATTCACAGCATCAGGCCTGGATTTAGGCTGAATTTCTCAATGATTAAAGTAGTGCACAGTAAAATTGACAATTGTATCAATGTGTATTGACTTAAAGTAGCAAGTAAAAATCACTCAAAATCGCTCATATTCAATGGTCTTGTATCCAGATAAATGGCTAGATAATACACTATAATTAAAAAGTTATAATTATAGTCAAACTCATTCTGAAGGCACTATCACAAGAACAGAACAGTTTTTTCAACACCAAGAACATGGTTAATCATGCAAATAAGATACCATAAATTGTCTGCTGCTGGTTGTAAGATACTTCCTGACTCAACTGACTTCCCATCAGTTTATCTTTCTTTCCCCATCCTCCACATATCTAATATATCAAAAAAGCTTGAGCAGGTTGAAAGTTAATGAAGAATACATGGCAAACCTTTGCAAGCATTGTGATTAAAGATTAGATGACAAAATAAGATGGGGGTTGCTAAGACTATAACAAATATGTGGCTAGGTTTAGCCAGATCACAAGTTTGAACAGAAGGCTTATATATTCAGACAATTAGGCCAGGCCAGAATTGCCATTAAGACAACTTAATATGGTTCCTTGTTTGAAGGAATGTGGTTCCTTGTTTGAAGTATGAAGAGAGTTAGTCCTAGAACACTGCCTTGGGGGACACCACTATTGACAGGTACAGAATTTGATAGTACACTCCCAATTTTGACCATTTGTTGTCTGTTTGACAGGAATGCTTCTATCCAGTTATGCAGGTGTCCAGAGATACCATAAGATTTTAGTTTTAGGAGTAGTTTGTCGTGTACCACTGAATTAAAGGCTTTACAGAAGTCTATGTAGATTGCGTCTATTGCTTTTCCCTGATCAAGTTGTGTAGTCCATATGTTTTTGCAGTGTAAGAGTTGCAGATTACAGGATAGTTTTTTTTCTGAAACCAAATTGTTTATTAGAGAGTAGGTTTTTTGTCTCTAAGTGAAGGATAATGGATTGGTTAATAATTGATTCCATGACTTTACAGGTGAAGCAGCATAAAGAGATTGGTCTGTAATTTTCAACCAGGCTGGGGTCTCCCTTTTTGAAGATGGGGATGACCATGGCTTGTGACCATAGTTTTGGCAAGGAGCTGGTCCTGAAAGATTTTTCAAAGATTATGCTTAGAGGTTCGGCTATGGCAGTGGATAGCTTTTTTAAGAAGTAGGCACATATTCCGTCTGGTCCAATAGATAGAGATGGTTTTAGATTGCGTAGTGCTTTTTCATCATTGTCTTCTGTAAAATCGTTATGTATTAGATCATTGTAGTTGTCTGTGGTTCGACTAGGAAATACTGGGCATGATCCATTGCTGTTTACAAATACTGAGCCAAAGAATGTGTTAAAGAGGTTGACTTTAATGGTGTCGTCGTTGCAGTCTTTACCATTAGGTCCTTTCGGGGGTGGGATGGACCTTGAGTCTTTTAGTTTGTTGTTTACAAAATTGTAAAAAGCGAGAGTGGAATTGGTGTGTAGAAGGTTTTCTTGATGTGTGTACATCAAGACGGGGTGGTGACAAACCACAAAGACAAGGATAGGTTCTTCTTGGATATTTGGCTGAATTAATTTAGCAGCCTCCAATCTGAATTTCCCTTGCAAGGTTTGTTTTTTATTCTTTAAAAAAGATAATGGAAGAAAGAGGCAAATCCATTTACTGCTATATTTCTCAGTGTGCGTTATGCATAATATATATAAGATGGCATGCTGTTTATAAAAGCTGAAGCATAGCTGGAAATAATTTCATTCCTTGATTCATTTTTTGGTTGTTTAAAAAAGATTGTGGTGTATGGCCACTTTGTTTCTTTGTCATTTTCCTGATGGTTATTCTTGAAAAAACTCTTTCTTTATGTTAGGATGATTCAGTCTCTTTGAGCAGGCTGCTCAAGTAAACATTGAACCCACACTCAGAAAGCAGATGATATTTTTCTTTACTTTTGTTAAATTATTAAAGGATTAAAGAAGAGATTGGACAACAATTTGTCTGAAATGGTATAGGATTCCCTGCCTAAGCAAGGCATTGGACTAGAAGACCTCCAAGATCCCTCCCAACTCTGTTATTCTGTATTCATTTCAACAAATGAAAGTACTGGGGAAAGAGATGTTGTCTTGGCTCAGGTTTTCTTGTTTTCAGACAAACCTAAAAACTGGTGATTTACCCAGGGATCTTAACCTATTTAAAACAAGGAACAACCCAAACCACAGGGGGAAAAACCTAAGTCCTTCCCAAATGAGACTTTAGCTCCATTAATTTCACCTTATCTTCTTGCACAATTTATATTACAGGATTGCTGTGACCTTTGCAATTCTTGTCCCTTATCCTAAAATAATAGATGTGTTCCCGAAACACATGCACACACACACACAAATGTTACCCTTGATTTTCCCTCTCCAGGTTCTCTCTGTTTTGATTGGTCTAACTAATCTTCTTTCTCTTTAGCCTGACAAACTGGTAGATTGTATCCAGCTTCACTGATCTGCTCTAGTCCATTTAATCAACTGCTGGGTTTCTATGAATTCTCTGGTCTTCCTGATTTTTTATGATCAATAGATCATCTATTAATATTAATAGATCTATTACTTTTACATTCTATCAGTAATGTGAGCTGCATTAAGACTATGATTGGCTGTTAAATATTAGTGATCCTGATTTTTACTGCAGTTATACATTCTTTAATTGTTTGATACAGCTGGGGTCCTGTTTGTCATAGCTATGGTGCTCATTTT
Source organism: Notechis scutatus (assembly GCF_049901735.1). Classification (NCBI taxonomy): domain Eukaryota; kingdom Metazoa; phylum Chordata; class Lepidosauria; order Squamata; family Elapidae; genus Notechis; species Notechis scutatus. The sequence goes on along the minus strand of NC_142012.1, from coordinate 129,358,402 downwards.
ACAATCTTGACAGTTAATTTTTTATAAATCGATGAGGTCATTTTTAGATTTGCACAGGATTCTGGATTGGAGATGACTATGGCTTTTAAATTGGAGGAAGAAACATCAATAACTTGCATTGTGCAGATGATATTCCTGAAAACTGAATATAAGAAAACCTCTATAAGTTCTAAAATGAAAGCCAAGAAGGATAGTGGGGGGAAAATGGAGCTACAATTAAATACAAATAAAATCAAGCTAACAACAAGAAGTACAGCAATGAGCTTTAGAAATGACAATGAAATTCTCATTAAACCTTTGCCATGTGAAAGACGGCACAGCTGGATACACCTTGTGTTTTCAAATAGCATAAGATTTGTTAATGTTTGTATTTCTGGGCCTTGGCCATTAACACTTTCCTTCTTCTAGAAAGTCTAAGATAAGTCAGAAGATTCAGTCTGGCTGATGCTGTTTTTTTTTGTAATTATATTGTACTGGAGATCATTTGCAAGAAAGAGTGTGCCAATGAGGTTTTAAGTCATCCCTCCTCCCAACTTGTAGCAATAATACAGAGCAGTATTGCTACACACAGAGGTTCTCCTCTTACTCATAGAATGGCAGAATGCTCATACTAGAAATGACCTTGATTAAATCATCCCATATTGCTGGCAGCTTCATCTTCTTTTTCCATCTGCTTTCTCTGTATCTAAAATATCCTTGCCAGTCAGCTGAGATAATGAAAGTAGCTCAGCACCAATCCAGAGTTTTAACAGGCTGCATAACAGACCTTAGTCCTGTACCATTTCATTCATTTTCATTAGCTTTGGTATACAGACCTTTTTCTGAGTCACTGAACTAGGAAAGGATAAAATGGGCTGTCAAAAGAACCACATACCCAAAAGCAAAAAGGTCTTATGATAGACATTTGTGTGTGTGTGTGTGTGTGTGTGTGTGTGTGTGTGTGTGTGTGTGTGTGTGAGAGAGAGAGAGAGAGAGAGAGAGAGAGAGAGAGAGAGAGAGAGAGAGAGATCTTACAAAGACTTATTTTGATAATCCCTTGAACATAATTTAAAAGGATGGGGGTTGAAAGCCTGTTAACTCAACAAGTGTTATGGATGATTTTTCTTCTGTTGCATTAGCATTTCCCTTTTTAACATATGGTCCCTTTAGACATTTTGTAACATTCAAGTCAGTCCCATAGGACAAAGCTGTTAATTATTCCAAATTGATCAATATACTGTCCAATTTATCAGATGATAAACAATGGTTGCTTTCTTTAAGGCTATGAATATTAATTGATTTGATAGAATAAACTTCAGTAAAAGAGCAAGCAGGGGCATCAGGGCATCAGTGTATTAATTAGCCATGCAGAAGGAGTATTTAATTGTTCCTGAAGTATAATCAATATATTACCATCTAAGTCTCAAAACAGCTTATAAAAACAGACTTTGAAATACTATAAATTGGTGCAATGTTGATGTTTTTAAATGTTTCTTGTATTCTTTGTTTTGAGACTTACAGTTGATTTCTAAGATCAATAATAACAAGGGTAACAATAACAATAACAATACCACTTAGATTTATGTACCACCCCATAGTGCTTTACAGCAGTCTCTGAGCAGTTTACAGTGTCAGCATATTTTCCCCAACAATCTGGATCTTCATTTTACCAGCCTCAGAAGAATGGAAGGCTGAGTCAACCTCAAATCCCTTCAGGATCAAATTCCTGGCTGTGAGCAGAGTTAGCCTGCAATTCTGCATTCTAACCACTGTGCAACAAGGGCTCCTAAATTACCAGATGACCATGCATTTTATTATTTTAACTTGTATTTCACATAGAAAATGAATATGTTTCTCCAACTCATCTATCTATCTATCTATCTATCTATCTATCTATCTATCTATCTATCTATCTATCTATCTATCTATCTATCTATCTATCTATCTATCTATCTAATTATCTCTATTATCTATTTATAGCCGCATTCATACTGGTATATAGTCCTATTGTATGTTGAATATCTGTTCCAATGTTCAGTAAATCATTTATAGATGAGGATGATTTATGTTATCCAATTTTGATTTAATTTCTGATAATATGATCATTATTTTGTAATATTTTAATGACCATGACCTAGAGAAAGAGAAGTTAGCACTTTAGCAGAACTTAAACCATTACAAAGAGAGTAATGAGTAGCTGATTTCTGTATGATGTAGTAGTTACTACTACTACTATTATTATTATTATTATTATTATTATTATTATTATTATTATTATTATTATTATTATTATTATTATTATTATTATTAGTTTTACTTCTATGATAGTATCAAATAAATGTGTGAATGAGAAAGTTCTAAAAGTTTGGAGTAATATGAATCCTTTAGTTTATATGTTAATCCTACCTTATTTGTGGTTTTTTTTAGACCAACAAAGCATTTTGTGAATGACATTCAGCACTCATTCATGACAATTTGCATTTCTTTTAAATAATTATACTATTACCAAAAGCTATCTTTTAGGGAGAGATGAAAAGTAAAAAGTATTTAAACTGAGGGTAGACGATTTTTTTTCTAAATTGATCATATGAAAAGATTTCATGGAATTGCATTCAATAAATCCATGGGAAAAAGAATGGATTCATATTAATGAAGTTTTTCTTTTCTTTAGCCTTAGCCAAAATGGGACTATACACAGTGTATTCTTCACCTTGGGTGAAACCTTAATTTCTTCTCTATACATAAAAATGTAGTCATGATCATTTTCTGATGCCAGTTAAGCAAACTTGCTGTGAAACAATTAAGATGATTGTGGGAAGTGAGGATTATCAGATAGTCTTACAATTCTAAGTTTTGCATGCATAAAGACAAATACTTCCTTAAGTCAAGCTTAATTTTTGGTTACAAGAATTCATCTACATGGTTCTTATGAGTGAAAGCAAAAGTAATCTGTCATTGCTTTCTTCTGCTATTTTTTTTCTCCCAAACATCTCAAATTAGTCCACAACCCTGAGATTTTCCATCTGTCTCCCATGCAAATATAAACTTAGCTAAGATTCACAAAATTTGTATCCCATTTTGCCTAGCAGAAACTTCACAGACATTTATGAGATTTATGAGGAAAAGTACAAATAGACCTTGAGAGCCAGTTGTTCAATGGCATTCTGCAGTACAGTGATTACAATCCTTTCGATGGAAGAATCAACTCACCACAAATAACAAGGAGATGCTTCTTTGTCATAAATACTGCTTTTAAAAATTGAATATACAAAACATAATTTAAAAATAATTCTTAAAAACCCACAGAAATTAAAATAACAAAACCAAAACATTCTGTTGATTCAATTTTCATGGAGGTTGTGGTTTTTCTGAAATGTAGCCTTCAATTATGTCATCTCTTATATGTAATTCAACTGAAAATAAATCCATCTTAAGAAATGCCTTTCTGAATTTCAGGCCTCTCCTTTCCTTTGGCTGGGTTTATGGCCTAATTTTATGTCCAGACCATGGCTGCCATGCATTCTCATTGATGGATTTCTATGTTTCTTCAACCTTCCCTTACCAGAGAAAAAGAAAAAAAGCACTATGATGAATTTTATCTGGAGGAAGAGGAGAAGGAGGACATTTCATTGTTCTATCAGTGAACTTATTAAAAACAACAATAATAAACACCTTTCAGAGTTCTATTGTTCCATTAGTAATTTTTTTTAATGATCTTGGAATCCCTTTTCATCAGGGTAGATTTGGGACGACTGAATAGAGCTGAGTGATTACTGGTTGGATGCCTTACTGATGCCTGTGTGAAGTTTACAGCAAATTTTTTTCTCTTGCACCTTGATAGGGAAACATCTGTCACTGCCTAGGATTGAACTCTCAACCTTTGGAGTGGGAGACAAGCATCTTCAACTCTTGGCCAACATGTCACTTGCTGTTCCATTAGTAATTTTGAAAAATGGCTGTAGAGAACAGTGATTAGTGATTGGAGAGATGGGAACGTTCCTCTCATAATACACAATGCCCTGCTAAAGTGAAATTCTTAGCTTCTAATGATACAATTCTAAGACACAGTAACATATTTTTATGTTATCTTAAAATAACATTAAAAAATTCATACTCCAAAGTCCTTTTTTCAGGTTAATACCTTGGGATTGAGGGCAGAAACATCAAAGTCTGTTGTAAAAAAAGAATGGCAATTGTCATACCAGGAGTCCAACCAAAACTGCCCACAGAGAATACAGAAGCTGGTCACTGCTCCTTAAAAGGCTGTGTAGTAGACTATCTAGTTACCAGAAGAATAGTAAATTATATTTCATTTCTAATCATACAGTACATGGTAGAATCCTGTTGATTCTATATAGAGCAAACTGTTAATCACATAAATTAATTAATTGATTATTTATAATAATATCATCTTTTATAAGCAAAAGATGATATTTCAGCAGTGATTTTTTTTAAATAAATGATTGCTTTTATTGAATATTTACTTTGCTGTATTCACATTGGAAGAATATTGCATGGGACAAAAGGTGAAAAATGATGGTTTGATATGAATCAGTTTAGCTCTTTTTCATCTTCTGAATTTCTTATCACTACTTTCAAACACTGTTTACCTATAAGCACTAACACATATATACTGTAGACATAAGATACACAAATGATCACATATTTTATCACCCAATTTTAAGATGGTCTTTGTTCTTACTCTCAGTGCGTTGCTATTGCTACTTGCAATTTATTTTGTAGCTTCTTTACTTTGAAATATTGGGATGTGTATTTTGTTGCCCTGATGTGCCTGCAGTATATATTTACATATTAATCAGACCCCTCTGTGCTTAACTCTCTCTTGTGCTGTCTTTTCAACTGATAAGAAATATTAAAAAGCCTAAGGAGTTTATGTTATTTCCTTTATAAACCAACCTTTATCACATAATACAGTTGATGAAATTATAGCTGAGGATATTTCAGTGTTAAATGTTAGCAACTTTGATAATAATAAATTTTTACTAAAGAAAAAATAATTTGTTTTTGCATTGCATATGAAAATTGTGTTTTTACAGAACTGTATTGTCATGCTACCCTGCAAGAGATCATAGTATTTATATGACTTATATGGTGGGGAAAATGTCCACTTAATTAAACAACCAAAGTATCGATGCAAGAAGGTATCTTTTACATTCATATTTTTTAAAAATAATTTCATTGATAATTTTACTTGAATAAAAGAAAAAGAAGGAATATATAAAAGGAAAGAAGAAAAGAGAAAGTGCATAAAGTAATACAGCTAAAAGAAAAAAAATACTTACAGAAGTGAAACCCAAACTTCATTATTCAGTGATAAAAGGACAATAGTCCATTTGTCTTCTTATTCAAGACTTTTTCAATTGTCTGGTCACTTTAGGTCTTTCCATTTTCAGCAAAAAGTTCATTAAAGTTACTTGTTATTTTATCTTCCATTGTGATTATTCAATATATGTGTATATTTAATACACATAACAATCTTGCTGGCCAATAAAATAATTTTCTCTTTTGTGACTGTAACCACCATAAACAAATGCATTCTTTTGGAGTGGTAGAATTATCCTTTCCTCTCTTCTATATCTTTCACTCCCCTCATTTTTTTTCCTTTATTTCACATTTGTAATCTATAAATGAGAAGTAAAATAAGAGGTTTTTTTCTCCATGTCCATGACAGTTTTGTCCTTTTCAGCACTCTGTACTTCACAAACATTATTTTCTTCATGTTACCCTTCTTTTTCTATTTACCTCTTCATTTAACATAGTCAATCAGTATCCCTAACAAATTTAAAAAAATTGTTATATTTGTTATAAAATATATTATCTATTTATTTAATTAAAAATACTGCCAAGAAAGCAATATTCCAAATGTATCTGTCATTTTAGTCTATTATTTAACTTTTTAGTTCAAAATCCTGGATCCTAAGGTTTTTCCATTTAATTCTTTTCAAAACTTTGTAACTGGTTCCTTCCTTTTTACTTTAATGTTTCCCAATTTGAAGGTACATTCACCCCGGTGACTATAGGTGCTCTCCTGCTTTGAAGATCTCTTCACACTTTTAATTTCCTTCATTTACATTATAAAATGGTTTGGGAAGACAGATGTCCTTCACCCAGGCTTTGTGTAAGACTGTAAGTGCAACATCTTCTATCAGGGCTGCTGTTGCTGTACTTGCAAGTGCCTGCAGAATCCCACAAAGTTCATATGGCTACTTACAGTTTCTCCTTGTCTGGAGATCATTAGCTTGGGTATATTGATTGGCTGTTGGTCCTTACATTTGCATCCTCCCCATTGCTTTGCTGAGACATGTTAGTCTGCTATGTTTCTACCATGCCAGTCTCTACTGGCATGCATATCTACATTGATCACCAGGATCATCATTGAAGGAACTCAGAAGAACTCCAAAGTCCACAAAGATGCAGGAGCTATGGTAGTGTACAGAAGCCATTGTGGCACAGTGATTTAAACGCAATTTTGCAGGCTAACTCTGCCCATAGCAGGAGTTTGATTCTGACTGGCTCAGGGTTGTCTCAGTCTTCCATCTGTCTGAAGATTAGTAAAATGATGACCAGAATATTGGGGAAAATATGCTGACATTGTAAACTGCCAAGAGAGTGCTATAAAGCAATATGGAACAGTACGTAAGTCTAAGTGCTTTTGTTATTGCAACATATCCTTGGGAACGTACAAAAGGACTTACAAAAGCAGTGTAAATTTGTGTACATAACCATTACAGCAGGCATGTAAAATTTGATAACAACATAGAGTCAGCTTACTATGGTCTGATTTAGTACCCCTATGCTTTGCTGTTTTAAGGAGTCTCCAAGGATGCCCTTTCTACTGATACTAGTATCTTTGAATATTATTTTTTGTTGTATGTATATATTTACTCCACAAAAAAGAGTTTTGGTCATCTGTCACTTTTCTCTCCAGGGCCATCAGGCAGTTTTAACTTGCCTGTTCTGTCTAAGATGCATTTCAGAACCATATATGTATTTAAGGACAATATTGTTGTTTCACCCTTACCCAACATTTTCTTATTCTTGCTCAACACAATTTTTGTCTTTTGGTTATATGCTTTTTCTTAAATCACCAATTCAAATATTTTGCTGTCTAAAACAATTGTATCTTAAGCCACTGAGTACTGAGTATTTCCCTATTTCCTTTTCTATGATAATGTCATCAGAAATCAATGACATAGTGGAAAACAAGTCAATGTACTAAATACCATAGGTGGTTTTGTTGACTGTGAAGCTATCAAGTACATTTTAATAAACTGCTGTGTCCCAGAATATTAATAACATTTGTACTGCTAATGTGGAATATATGAGTTCCTGAAATGGCTATGAGAAGGGTTTGTTCCATGTAAGGAAAATTCATAATACAAAATAGCACAAAATTGTGTGGCTAAATTTGTCTTCCCAAGTACATGAAAGCACATATGACATTACTGCCATTACCAAAACTTGGTGGGGATTTCTCTAGACTCCAGAAATAAGCATGTCCATATTCTTCCCTTTAGAGTTGGTACTGAAATCTTTATGGCTGGTACAAACACAACCTAGGAGTAAGAAGCATTGAAGAATTTCTGATTTAAGAAATGAAACAAAATACTTACTTGGGAAAAAATCTGAATCAAGTTATAGAAAGTTAGATCTACATAAAAGAACAAACAGTCCTTTATCAACCAACAGACAAGCAAATAGAGGGAAGGGATCTATGAGAAAAAGTAAAACTACACAACTGAGCAATGCTGTACTGTAAAAGGACAAAATATTGTTGGCACTCCTATTTATACTTTCTCAGCCACTTGATTCATGTGGAGAGTTATCCACATGGAAATTCTTGGAAAAAGTTTTTTTTGCTATAAATATTGACTTTCCTATTATTTCCCATTACTCCAAATATTTACTTCTAATGTTAACATTCTAGTTTCCTATAAATTGTATTTGTCTCTGTGTATGTAATGTCAACAAAGTCTTGCAAAATTAGGGACCACTATTTATAGTATACATATAATCCATAACTTTTCCCTTTATGAACACAGAACAATTGGGAAAGAACCAGCATTTGTGTTTGTGTGTGTGATTAAACATGGAAAACCATGGCATGTAAATTGACTTTATAGCCACTTATGTGATATGTGCAACTTTTGAAATTTAAGATATATTGAATAAATGCAAGTTCGAATTGCTACCCCATTCCTGAAATTGGACAAATCTGTTCTTAACAAAGAAACTGAAGCAGTTTTATAGATAATGGAACAGATTGTAGCTTTACAGTCTTCTGAAATGCCCCGTATAGTGGGAAACAAGTCATCCTCTTTAAGCTGCATGGCAATCCTCCTTTTATCAGCCCCAGGCTTTTTGTTCAAGGTAGAATTATATCAAATTTTATCCGTTAGCTTTAGTACCATTCCACTGAATGGCATATGGAGCATAGTTTTCTGCAGTCACCTTGCATCGATCTCATTTTTCCACTCTGCATCCCTTCTAACCTTGCCATTTTCATTAGACTAACCTGCCAAACCCAGTTATTCATATTGCCAATAAATGAGCACTCTGCACTCATTATCTGGCAAGAAGTGCAAGATGGATGTGTATGCTTACTGTGTACTGGGGGAGTGCCAGTTGCTGGAAGGTTTTGGCCCTTCTCTTCTACTGTTAATCCATCTCTTTGTGAAGAAAAACCCTTTACTTCAAAGAAACAATACTAGTTGCATGTCATCATTAGTCTGGAAATTATAAGAGAAACCTTCCATCACTATCGGCACAATTACCTTCCCATTCGCCTACTCTATCTCATTAAAAGAAAAATGTTACAATTATGGCAGAGACGGGAGGAACAGATTAATGTTCTGTTTCTAATGCATTGGTGAATTGGCACTTAGTCAAAGAGATCCTTTTAAAAAAAAATAATGAAAGACTTTTTTTAAAAATGAAAATTATAAATAAAATAGAGAATTCAAAATTATTATCTCTCAGCAAAATTAGAACCATTCACATACAAAACAGCAAACTGCATATTTTGCTATACAGTATCTCCTTTCTAAAACAACCTTCATGGTTTTTTTTTAAACCATTTCCCTTACTTCCTATCCCATCAACTATGGTTTCTTAACATCTCTAAATCTTTACAGATATTCCTGCCTTATAAATATTGATGGACTCACTTATTAGGGTCAAAGATTCAATTAGACCAAGGTGTTTATTTGGGAATAAGACACTTAAATCCAAACAACTTTTATTCCTAAAGACAGCTGGGTCTTTCAAGGATCCAGAAAGATTGTGCTTTTCAATTTTTAAGCCCCTAATTAAATAATAGTAATTATAAATGAAAACAGAACCCTCTCCTCAATCAAGTCAATAATTGTTAGTGGGTATATATATATATATAGCCCCCAGCAACTAAGACTAACCTGAGCACAACCAAGCCCCCCACCTGAACAGAACACACCTCCAGCCAATCAGAACATGGCCAACCCCCAACCAATCAGAACACAGCCAAACCCCCAACCAATGAGAACATACCCCCACCCAATCAGAACACAGCCAAGCCCCCACCCAATCAAGTCACACTCCCACTAGCAGTTAAAAGGAAGAAGCAGCTGCAAGCTCACATCACTCTGAGAAGCACAGAGCGGAAAACACAAGCCTGAAGATGATGAATGAGACTTCATCGAAACGTTGCCTAGATACTTCCAATCTTACGCGGGAGAAAACCCGAATAACCAAAGATCCATATATATATATATATATATATTTTCTTAAGTTTTCGCGGGTACTTACATGTATGGCCTTCGGCGTTGTTCGGGTATTTTCCCACGTCATTGTAGTTGTTCTTTTAAAGTTGTAGCAACGTTTCAGCAGAATCTCATCTGCCATCATCAGGCTTTTGTATTGTGTCCGTCTGTGAGACTTTTACAGTGGTTTCAGATTTAAATTTGGGGCAGCCTATTGCTGTGCCAGAATGGTTTTTTCTTCATCCTGATTGGTTGGGAGTCTTGGTCTGTGTTTATTGGTCTCGGAGTTTGCTGTGTTCTGCTTGATTGGTGTCTCTAATATCTTCTGTCTGTTTTTTGGCTCTTTTTGTATCTTGATTGGCTGGCAGCATTGTGTTACTTTATTGGAGGCCTTTAGTGCAGCTTGGCTTCGGGTAAATGGACGGTTCGACAGACCAATAGAAGAATAAGTACCCGCCTGGATGAACACAAAAATGCAGTCAAAAAGCTGGAACACACTTCCTCACTAGTCCAACACATGGAAGCCACAGGTCATAGCATCAACTTCAATGGCACCAAAACGCTAGCCACTATAGAAAACCCTAGCCACAGAATCATAAGAGAAGCCATAGAGATTGAAAAAAGACCAGAAAGCATGAATAGAAGAGATGATTCTATCAGACTGTCAATTATTCGGAAGCCTGCACTCACAAACAAAAAAATCTCCACACCACAAACCAGGCAAACACCTGGGCACAAACAGACTCCCCCTGATACCTCCAGCTCAAACACACCCCAAGCAGGCACCCAGATGAAACCTAGCTTTCTAATAAATGATAGCTATCCATTTACTCGGAGCCAAGCTGCACTAAAAGCCCCCAATACAGGAAACACAATGTTGCCAGCCAATCAAGACAAAAAAAGCTACAAAGCAGACAGAAGATATTAGAAACACCAATCAAGCAGAACACAGCAAACTCCAAGACCAATAAACACAGACCAAGACTTCCAACCAATCAGGATGAAGAAAAAACCATTCTGGCACAGCGTAGGCTAGCACCAAATTGAAAACAGAAACAGCTGTGAAAGTCTGACTCACAGACAAACACTATACAGAAGCCTGATGATGGCAGATGAGACTATAATGACATGGGAAAATACCCGAACAAAGCTGAATACTATGTATGTATGTATGTATGTATGTATGTATGTATGTATGTATGTATGTATTCATAGATTTTCATGGGTACAGGTATGCAGGTCTTGGCGTGTTCATGTGTTTTTCCGTGCAAGATTGAGAGCATCTTGGCAACATTTTGATGAGGTCCCACTCGCCATCTTCAGGCTGGTGCTTTCAGCTTCATGTTTGTGTGAGCAAAGCGTGATCGGAGCTGCCATCTCCCTATATATACTGGTGGGGAAGTTGGCTGTGTTGTCATTTCTTGATTGGTTGATGGAGTTGATGTTTGCAGATTAGCTGAAGTGTTCAGTATTGGAGATTAATTTGGTTCCCTCAAAATTAATTTCATGTCCTGTGGCTTTAAGGTGCTGAAAAAGGGAATAAATTAATTAATAATCTCCAATACTGAACACTTCAACAAGAGAATAATCAGGGAAGCCATCGAAATAGAGAAACACCCCCATAACATGAATAAACGGGATGATGCCTCCCACCTAGCAGACATCTGGAAACTAGCCCTCACCAACAAACAAGTTCCAGCCATGAAAACCAACACTGGACCCAAAACACATGACACCACCACCATTCTCCCTCACCAGACTCAAACCCAAACCCATCCCACAGACGAAAGACAACCACTGTCCAGAAACCAGACCATGGCTGCATCACCAGCTGCCACACACCCTGACCCCAAAACCAAGCAAACAGACACATGCCATGAACACATATCCAGGTCTCAAAGTCAGAGCCAAACCAAAACCCAGAACATCACATCACAGCCACCCGCTCAGGATATTCTATCACAGAACTCAAGGGGTTGCACCACAAAACCTCAGGATGTTGCAACACAGCCAATGATCCAGGAGATTACAGCACAAGACCCAGGATGTCACAACAATAGAACTCAGAAGTTCATCACACAGCCCATTATCCAGGTCATTACAACACAGGAGGCTGATAGACACACAGCCAATACCTCAGCCACACATGTTCTTACAAAAAAGCCAGCCAATCTGCAATCATCAACTCCATCAACCAATCAAGAAATGACAACCCAGCCAACCTCCCCACCAATATATATAGGGAGACGGCAGCTCTGATCATGTTTTGCTCGCACAAGCACGAAACCGAAAGCACCAGCCTGAAGATGGCGAGTGGGACCTCGTCAAAACATTGCCAAGATGGTCTCAATCTTACACAGGAAAAGACCCGAACATGCCAAAACCTGCATCTATCTCTATCTCTATCTCTATCTCTATCTCTATCTCTATATCTTTCTGTCTCACACACTCACATCCTTTCACAGTTTGCAGTAAATGCTATAATTCTTCTCTACATATCAAATCTGTGAGGGGAAAAAAATGAAAGAGTGAAGAGAAATGGCCATGCAGCATAATCTCATATATTTGCTATATAGACTTGTGATCTTTGTTTCAGGTAGGGTTCTCACTGTTGATTTTCTCCTTTGAAAATTTTAGCATGGGAACTGAAATACTAATAATGCTAACTGTTCTTTATGATATATAGATGCACACGATTGTCATGGGAAGGAAAGAAGTCCAGCTATTCAATTCTTCATTCTTTAAGGGGAGAAGGAGATTAATCTTTTTCTCTGCTCCCTTCCAGTTTTTATAGGTCAATTCAGAGTAGTAGACTACAGTAGCAGTCTTTCAAATTATTTCACAACAGAGATTTCTTAGTCTTCATGAGATAATAATTTGGTTTTGGTTTACTTCTGTATTAATGTCGGTCAGAATTGAAGCTAATGATAGACAATGAATTAATGTGATATGCTAGTTAGTTCACAGCTATGGGGAGCCTATTCAAGACTGTTAAGTTCACATGAACATTTCTTAAAAGGAATAATAAAGAATAAAAATGTTAGATACTGGTCAAATAAATTTAAATAGCTGCATTCATTCCCCCCACCCCACCCCCAGGTTAATCAGAGGATGTTTATGATGTTTAGGCCACAATTCTAAAATTTTTTGCTTTATTGGAAAAATATAGGGGTGCACAGCTTGTACTGGTTGGTGAGCAGTACTCAAATTTTCTTTTAAAACTCTGCTGCATCAGATTCAAAATGCTCCATGAACTTCAGACTAATTGATTATCATGGTCATTCAACAATGTTTTTTTAAGTTTATTCATTTTCATCTACTCTTTGCACTTCAAATTATGACTAAGAGTCACTCACTGGAAAAATTCCATGAAAACATTTAATTCACAAATTGTTTTTATAATCTTGACCTTCATAATTTTATGTGGTCTCTTTTTTTCGCTTTGTTGCAGTGCAACATGGAAAAGAAAAAAAGTAACAACAATGTGGTAAAGGTTAAACTGCTTTCTAAGTATGAGCAGCAGACTCTGTTAGAATCCTTTAATGCTTTGTATAATTGCTTAGCATTAATTCTCTGGGAGAAACACTGAAGTGACCTATTCAGGCACTGAGAGATCTTAATTCCTGTAGTGCTGAAAGAAGCAGAGCTTACATGATACTACTATTAATTATGGCATGCTTACATGATGGCTTTAACTGTGGACAGCAGGGTATTCAAAGCATCCACTGGTACTTGGGAAGTTATATCTGTAAAAATTTACTAGCTAAATTTTACACATCAGTAAGAATCTATTGGACTTTTTTTTCTTTTGCAAACTAATCAATTGCCATTTTTCTCATGTTATAAAAAGAACCCCAAGAACTGGCATTTACATTTCTTTGGAATGTAACAACTATGTCCAAAGGAATACCCATTTCTTTTAATCTTATTCTTAATCTTGACCTTGAGTTACATATTCCTCACATTGAATTTATAATAAGTAGATAAATAATTACAATTATTTGTCCATTTGTTATTCCAAGAAAATTAAACTTTTAGGCATTGATCCTTCAGTGATATTGCTGTTGATCTGGTGATACACAATAGCAGTAGAACATTTCATGAACAAATCTGGACCCATAGTAGGTTTAGAAAGGGAAGATCAAAATCGAAACAACTGTCTAATTAAGCTCTAGGATCAAATATTTGCTTATAAATCAATCCCAGCCCCAGTAATGGCATATTTTATCAGCAGCAACAAATAAGGATAAGCCAGAATGTGTGGCACAGAACTATTGGTACATACAGGGACCCTGTGCTGATACACATAAAGCACATACTTTACCAAAATTGAAAAGAATAGCCATAAAGTTTGAAGGACAAATAAATAATGCTTATCGCTCGTCTCAGAATCTTTATAACTCTAGTTGTATAATAAGATATAAATACAGCTTTCAGAAATATATAAGAACATAAGAAAAATGTTCTTAAATCAAAATAACTGCCCATCTCGTCTATGCATTCAATGTCATGCAGTAGCCACACAGAATTTTTCAGCATCACATTATGAACAGCAGGGAATGAGGCCCATGCTATCAATTCAAATTTAAGGTGTTTTTAGGAGAATTGTCAGGCTTTTCTTTTGGCAGCTTAAACTGAATATAATTAATTCTATAAACGTGTATATCAGAAATCTGATTATGATTTGATGTATTGAGAAGACTCTATCTTATTAAGAAGAAAGTTAAACTAATAATACTAGCATTCTAGTGAGTACTTGATTTTCAACTGAGAATCCTGTATATAGGCAGATTAGCACAGAAAGCTTCAGGATATTTTTCTCTTTCAATGTAAAGAAAATAAGCTTGCTTCCTTCTAGAAAAAAAGAGCAATCTGCACCTGTTGATTGTTTGAGAAATGGTTTGTAGACTTATTATCAAATTTAAAATCAGCTTTCACATCTGTGATTCTGGAAATAGATCACTGTTGATAGTCTGGTCCTTCATGAATTTTTCCATTTTCTTTCAAAGCCACAGAAATTGACAACATCTGATAGTAGCAAATTCCAAAGTTTAAATATGTGTGTTATTAAAGAGGAAGGGACGGGGAAAATATCCCAAACTGAAAAGCCTCTGAATGCTGTAGTCTTTCATCATAATGAAGGTGCTGTGGCCCCTTAATTATTTGGATTGCTTTTTAAACATATTTTTTTCAAGTTCCATAACACAGTATTCATTTTCAGAAACTGATATAAACAATTTACATCTGTGGATATAAAGCCAAGAAATGGCCACAGGCAGCATTATTCAGATGCAGTTCTTGAAGATTTATTGGCCAGTAGGAAGCATCAGTCACATTAAAGATTCATCCTTATTTACCACACGGTATCACAATGTCAACGTGTGAAAGTCAAGTAAAAACTCTGAATGTGAAGTCAAGATCATGACATAATGTAACATCTGATAGCTTTACTTCCAGGTCATTCACACTGGCGGCTCATGGGCCAGATGTGTCACATGCAGGCCACACCCACCCCACAGTGGTGGGATTTGGTTTTTTTTTACTACCGGTTCTGTGGGCGTGGCTTGGTGGGCGTGGCAGGGGAAGAATACAGTAAAATCTCCAGTCAGAAGTGATATTTGCTGGTTCTCTAAACTACTCAAAATTTCCGCTACAGGTTCTCCCGAACTGGTCAGAACCTGATGACTATACCACCTCTGCTACTTCAGTTCCGTAAAGGCAAAAAATGTCATGATATGTCACGATACATCACATGATGCAATCTAGTTTGACATCCATTGGTTAAGGGAAGGTAGGCTGTACATATCGTTATGGTAGCTTCTTGCAGAGGAATTTGTTCATATGTTTCTTATTTACATGTTGAGGGCTTTGGCTAATTAAATCTAAATCTATCAAAATGTGACTCTGCAGACTGAAGCATAATATCTGTAACTGCAGTGGATCAGAAGATTAGATCCTTGTATCTGATCACCAGGCCATTATCAAATTGAAGATTTGTCAGGCGAAAGAGTAATAGATGAGCAAAGATTTAGAATATAAAAGGAGAAAGATATGGCACGAACAGTCTATGGAGGAGTTCCAGGTTTATCCTGTTTTCTATTTTCCTTCTTAAAATGACCATCAGTATAAAACAGTGACAGCAGGATTACTAGGATAATCTAGAAATCAATTGGGAGTGTTTGCATAATGTGGTGCACTGACTATTTGATCACATCATTTTGGCCTTATTGACCACACCATTATCTTGCAGACAACCCTGTAATTAACACAAGGAGATCTAAGATTATAAATTTTGGTTACTAATATTTTGCCTTGACTAAGAATCTCTTCAAATACCTGATCCTTTACGACAGCATCATGTGACATATCAGGACTTTTTCCCTTTTGCTAAACCAAAAGGTGTGGCATGGCCAGCCTGTCATGCATCTGACCCATAGGCCACGAATTTGACAGCCCTATTTTAGAGCGGTGTTTCTGAACCTTGGCAACTTTAAGATGTATGAATTTCAATTCCCAGCATGCTGGCTGGGAAATTCATAAAATTGAAATCCGCACATTTGAACCACAGCCAAAGTTCAGAAATAATATTGTAGAGATTTCATTGGAAACTTTGCATCAAGAAAGACAGGGTAAAGCTAGATCTAAGTTGTTGTTTCTCTGACAGTGAAATCCCCAGTTACTTTTATTCCAAATTGAATTTACTGCTTCTCCTATACAAAAGGCCCCAGAGCCATCACTTAAAGTCATAATTATACAGAACTAGATTTGCATATGTTTTAGGGAAAGGAATAGTATAAACTGGGTCTCTGTGCAATTTGGTTATTCAGATTTTCTACATTATATTACTAGTTCAGTTCAAAATGGAGAAAAGAAGCTAATTTTCCTTATATTGCAGAGATACAGTCCTAGCCTGGGAAATGTACAAATAGTAGCTTTGTAAGAATTTGTCACACTGAGTTTCTTGTATGCACAAGGCCTCCAGCTAAACTTATGACAGCAATAAATATGACTGAAATGTTATTTGAGTTCTGACTTCAGGAGTAATTTTGTTCTCAGCTACTGCATTCAGAACAGTGAAGAATAACAATAACCACCATTTGGTATGGCTTGGATTTTGGAAAGAAGCAAGCAAGTCCTAATCCTTATTCACTGTTTCCAAAGGAGATCTCAGTGTTCACTATTCTTCAGGGACTGCTATTATATGAAAGTGAGCAAGACAAGCATCTGTTTGTTCAGCTGAAAAAGTCAAATGGGAAAAAAACTCTATTCAAAATCTCATTTCAACTACAGCCTTGTTGCTATTTGTTTTCCATATGCCATGAACTGGACATTGGATTAATAAATCAAGCCTGCAGATAGGAAAATGGGAATCTGCAGAAGACATTTTAAAACAAGGGTAAAAGAGTTCCTATGGGTTTTAGTCTAATTATAGAGGAAGGTGCTCGTATCTGATTCAAGGCTATTGAGCCAGCTCTGTCCAAAGACATTTCCATGGTCATGTGGTCAGCATGATGTCAGAAACACTGTTATCTTACCACCAAAATGGTATCTATTTGCATGCTTTCAAACTGCTAAGTTGGCAGGAGCTGGGGTGAGGAGCTCATCCCATCGCATAGAGCTCAGGTCTTGAACCCAGGCTGTCAACTTTCCAACCTAGAAGCCCAGCATTTTAACCCTTGAGTCACCATGCTGACTTTGCAGGAAGACGTGCACTAATATATTCTCTAGCTCCACTAAAATTACTCTAACAGTTTAAGTTCCCAGCAACTTGGGAAGAGAGAGATTTGAGATGGGTTTACAAGAACAAAATTAAACAAACTCTCAGAAGCTGGAAGCTAGAACTACTTTATCACTTTATGATGGGATTTCTTCATCATTTTCCTTATAATTGGGTTTTTCCAATGAACAACAAAAACAATATACTGAGATTTTAGGAGTACAGTCATGAGGCTAAGAGGTTATCACTGCTCCCCTTGACTGTGTCTGCACCTCTCCAAGGAAGGAGGTTTGGGAAACCCTGATCTATCTACTCAGAGTTGATACCAGCTTGATGGTATATAATCAATCATGTAGCAACATTTTGAAAATAATTTGTAAGAGAATGAAACAATTTTTGAAATTTTCATTTAAAATATTTTCTATTTTAAATTAAATATTACTAAAACTTATATTTCCATGAAGGTAGCAAATCAGCTTTGCACATGGCAGCTCAGCTGCTAAGTCACATTATTGGTGAGATGGATGGCACAGAAATTTAATAAACACATAAACAAATAATTTTACAGGGATATTGTTCCTATTGGAAAGTACCCACAGATCCTTCTATAGATAGCTAAGTAAGGTCTGGGAGTACAACTTTGATGTCCAAAATAGCTTCATATTTTAAAATAACTATGATACAGAATTTAATTCAACTTATTCTAGTTTTGGATTATAACTCTGTATATTCATATATACCATACATACGTTTCTATTAATATGAAATCTTCAATTGCTCGTACAGAAATTATTGCAACTCTTAATTTATACTACGTTGATTATTTCTGTTGTAATTCATCTATTACTTGGATTTTAATAGTATTTAAAACAACAAAGAACATTCATTCATACTTGAATGAATTACTAAAAATTTTAACCTAAGTCTATGAGACTTGTAAATTCCATTTATTTACTTTGTGTTTTATTCTTCATTTTTGGCCTTTCTTTTCTG
Source organism: Notechis scutatus (assembly GCF_049901735.1). Lineage (NCBI taxonomy): Eukaryota > Metazoa > Chordata > Lepidosauria > Squamata > Elapidae > Notechis > Notechis scutatus. The sequence continues at coordinate 129,339,955 of NC_142012.1, read as the reverse complement.
TCTTTTTGCTCTTATTTTTTTCTTTTGAGCACATTGTTTTTTTTTTCTTTTCTTAATAAAGGAATTATTATTAAAAACAATAATGACAACAATAGTAAAGCTTACCTATGAAACTTTTACAATGCATACAGGTAGTTATCTCTATATGACCACAATTAGACCAAAATTTCCATTGCTAAGCAATGTGTTCATTAAGTGAATCTGGATTTTGTTTGATTAAATTGAGCTTAGTCATATTATAGGTCTACCAAAACCATATAAAATAATATTCTCGATGAACCAATTTGATAAACTGAGAATATCCTTTCCAGTTTTAATATTATTCTTTCTTTTTATCATGACACAAAGAGCAGAAAAAGTAATCACACTAGAATATTTTCCACTTAACTTTTCCAACAATGCAAGATAACCTGACCTTAGTTTTCCTTCCTATCTACACTCAATACTTTAATCTTGTAACTCTGAGAGCCTTTCCACACTACTGAATTTAAGGGCTATTCACTGATGTTTAAGTTAGCCAAATAACTATACCAGCATGAAATTTACTTTCTATTGTTCCTTTTCCTAGTTATGGCTTCTCTGACATCTCTCCAAGGTAATATGTGACACAGGTCAGGATTTTACTTATCTTGAACTTGTAGTTGGATGAAATAAAAATAAAAGAAAAATGCACCTTTGATATCAAATACAAGTAACAAAACTTAAAGCTGTATCTTACATTGGATGAGAATAAAATGAAAGTAATGTCATGAGGACAAGATTATGCCATAATTAAATGAAAATGAGGACATCTGATTTTAATTCCCTATATACGCCCTGTCCGACTCCATTGTTACAGCCTCAACCCCTCACAGCTTCAACCTCAAATTGCCTACCATGGACCTAACCCCATTCCTAAGAGGTCCTGAAATAGGGCGTGCATAAGTGCACCAGTGTGCCTACCCTCCCTGTCTTACTGTCCCCTTTTGTATTTCCTTCCTTTATTCTTGTTTATGTTCATATATGTCAGTTCATATATATGTATATGTTCATATTTATGTTTATATGTCAGCTGGTGCTCCATTCAAAATCCAAGAAAGAAATACTTAGACTCCATTAATCAGAGAAAAGATATATTTTACTGGAAATCAAGTGGTAGCAACAAAAGAATTCTGAATATGAGAAAATGGGTGTGTAAATCACATATACAAAGTAATGGCAATGTTCCCACCCCCAATAGTTCAATTGGCTCATCCAATTAAAAGTTGTGTATATCATCATGTGGGCATCTCCAGGTGGTGATGAGGCCTCTGTCCGTTGACCTTGACATATTTTGATAAAGAGTTGCAGCTGCGCATAGCATAGGATAGAAACCTAAGCAAGAATCTATCTCCACCCCCAGCTTATACAGTTCTGGTTTGTAACACCTCTAGCTCACTTCCCATAACCATTCCCCCCTCCTCCCCACATTACTTATGACAGCCGAAAGATGCAAAGCAAAGGGAGAAAATCTTGAAGGCTGACAGTTATCTTGCACATGTTTCACAAACAAACAAACAAACAAATATAATCCTGAACATATTAGGGTAGTGGTAAGGCCATGCTTACTGGCTCAAATATCCTTCATCCTGCTTGATAAAATCAGTGAAATCCCTCTGCTTCGTGATAAGTTCCATTGAAACAAAGAATGTAGGTTAGCAAGTCAAGATCAAGAATGCAGGAAAGACTTGTGAAAGCATGACACAAAAAGCAGACAAATCCAGACAAACTTGAGGGATCTGAACCACTCAATATTATTAGCATTAGTAGAAAGATATTAAGGAAAAGGTGTAATTTTGTTTCCAGAAATGGGCAGAGTTTTATTTAGGTTGGGATGACAGAGCACTGCCTTCAAATGCCATAAGTGTTCATTAATTTTCAAGGAGTCTTGCATCCAGGAGTTCAAGTCCCATCTTAGCCATGAAAGCCAGTTGGGTGACTTTGAGCAAATCAGCCTCTCTCAGCCAAATTCACCTCACAGGGTGGTTGTTGTTGGGAAAATAGGAGGTGAAAGGTGTGTTTGATATGTTTGCCACCTTGAGTTATTTATAAAAATAATAAAAAGGTGGGATACAGATAAATAAATATTTTAAACCACTTGGTAGTAATGTGATCCTTGTGGAGATCTTTGTCCATCAGATTTGGTTGATCATGTTTCAGGTTCTATGTGTAGATAGTTATATAACCAATGGTTATTTATGAATTTTCAGATGGGAAGCTTTTCCCTAGCATTCATGTATTCCCATCCAATATTTCTTCTAATGAAGATTCATTCAACAGGCATAATACTATATTAAACTGTTTATCTGATAGTATCAACATATATCTAAATTTCCAACTGTGTGAGGAATTTATATAAAGACATTAAGAATGGTGGCTGTCCATTTTCAGTAAATGTAAATGTGAAGGACAAATAAATGAACAATCTTCCAGTATCTAAAGCAGAAACTCAGATATTTCAGTAGAAAAGACAAATCTTGTTATTATTTTATTCTTGGTCAACTTTATAGAATATCATTTACATATTTCAGAATGACATCTTATTATTATTTACATATTTCAGAATGACAACTATTCATACTATACATATTGGTATCCTCCAGTTATTTTATATATTATCTCCTGAAGGTGGTAAAATTTGATTTACCCAATGACAGGGAAAATAACCTCACAATGTATTGACTACTAATGTTGCAAAATTATGTTTCTCTGAATTCTAATTCACTCTCATGTTATGTGATGAGACTTTCAGCTTTTCTCATAAATGGATGGGTCATTTGGACAAACCCATTGTAACTGATCTTCTTTCATAAATATTAAGGTAGGATGACAAAGGCTAATCTGTGATAGGAAATGTAATAATGCATGGGAAGGACCAATGTTAGCAAAGCTGCTACAGTTTATCTTGTGGAAAGCAAGATAAAGAGAGTAAATTCTTTCTGATTATATTATTGGAATTGGATATGTCTAGTTTAATGAAAAGAAGGACTAGGGGTGACATGATAGCAGAGATCTGATATCTCAGGGTTTGCCACAAAAAAGGGGGAGTCAAGTTATTCTCCAAAGCACCTGAAAGCAGAACAAGAAGCAATAGGTGGAAACTCATCAAACAACCAAGCACTAAGAAGAAATGTCCTGAAAGTTAGAACAATTAATCAGTGGAACAACTTGCTTCCAGAAGTTGTGAATGCTTCAACACTTGAGGTTTTTAAGAACAGATTGGATAACCACATGTCTGAAATGGTATAGGGTTTCCCGCCTAAGCAGGGAGTTGGACTAGAAGACTTCCAATGTCCCTTCCAACTCTGTTACTCTAATTCTATTCTAATTTGTTATCCTGAAACATTAAATAAAATTCTTCAATACTTTGTAAGCATTTTGGATAAATACAATACTATTGCTGTTATGCAAAGGACAAACTTCAAGTTTTCTATTCCCATGAGGGTGAAGCAGTATACAGATGTAACTACATCTGTAAACTAGCAGTCATGCTAAAATCTCTAATTTAGAATCTAGATGGGAGAACATGCTAAAACTTCTATGGTGGTAATATGGGTCCCTTCTAACTGACCAATGTAGCTGGAACATTTAAGGTTGTGGAATACATGAACGGGATTCTTTGCATCATAGCAAAAAGATATTGGTATTTTAAATAGCTTGTATAATGGGATTATAAATACCTTTACTGTTTTGGACATCCTGCACATATATAGGTGTAGCTAGATGGGATGAATAGCATTTGTTTCATGCTATAAGATATATTGCCTTCTATCATCTAAATGGTGCACACGTTTGACTATTGCTGTTATTCAAGTAGTATGAATCATAGGAGAAAAAGAATATTTTTTAAAATTAACTTCATTAAATGCACATACAGAGATGAGGATTGCTACTACATTAACTTTTGGAAATCAGATAAGGTGATAAACTGAGCTAGTAGAAAAAATAAACTGTTCAAAAAATAGTCTATTCAAAGCCTAAGAAGAGAGACTGTAAAATACAGAATCCTGGATTGAAGATTTTCACCATAACAAGCACATTCAGACTGAGCCTTTGACTATGAGATTCCAAATTCCTTTTTCTGAACAATTACTTCTGCAATATTGAAGACCCCTCTTAAATGGAGAGGTTCTCTCTGGGGAAATTTCACACAGTTTTACATAGACTGTTTCAGTCTGATGTTGCCTTGAACTAAACCCTTTATTTCCATTAACTGTGACAGTGAAGAAACAAGTTTAGAGGGCAGATTCTGTCATAATAGGACCAAATGTTTTATCCCATTGTCAAGTAGAGGTATATATTAGGTGGAGACAAGAAATTAACAATCATATAAGAGACCACAATTATTTTATCTTCTTTTAGAGATAATTGGCACTGGAATCTTGCAACTATGCTTTCATGGCCTTTTAGACTTGGTATACGCTTGTAAAAACATCAGGGTTTGAGTCACAAATGGAGTGTTAGCTATTAGGCAAAAATTAAGTGGGCTTGAAAGACTACCATTCATCCCTGCCTTACATACACAGATATAGTTCATCACAAACATATTCTCACAGGTTGACAAAACTGTTTTTAAGTGCATTTTGTTCATTGTCTACATTAATCTGACACAAATACACAAAGTTAAAATGCTCAGAGTATTTAAATGTCTGCTTAGATGTGCATTTTACTATTTTTTTATATTTGTATATCACTTTCCATTAAAAATGCTCACAAATCCTCAATTTTTAAATGAGCACTTTGATTTTGAAGTAACATGAGTTTAAGTATTCATAGTCCCAAGATTATTTTACAAAATTCTCTGTGGCAGGATACAATCATGGAAATATGATTTATAAGTTTGATGAATAATAACAGTAGCATATTCCTCTCTATATATTTTTCAGATCAGTTCATATTCAGACTTTGCTGCTGTTGTCAAGAGGTTGAACATGCATGGATCAGAGGATGCCAAATTTAACCCAAGTTTTCTATGTTTATTCCTATGCTAGGAAAGACTCATATTTGTTATATGATGATATGCCTCTTTTATGACAAGTTTTTGCTCAAGTACTAGGGAGAGTTTTTGGGTTGTTGTTTTTTCATTTTTAAGAATGATGTTTGACTACAATGCTAAAATGGGTGCCAGTTTGAGGCAGGAAGCATTCCAAAACTAATGTCAGTCTTAAAATAAACAATATAGGCACTCCTCAAATTTATTCTGTAATTAAGCCCCACAATTACTACCATAAGTCATGCTAGTTCTTAAGCAGGTGGTCATCACATGACTGCACTGATTTTACAACATTTTTTGTTCCTGTCATTAACTAAACACCATGATCATTAAGTGAGCCCATTGTTTTCTATGGGAATTTCTTTTTTGAAACTGCAAACCATTGCCAGTTTCTGGCAGTTTTCTGGCAAAAAACATTGTAAATTATAGTTACGTGACTATGGGATGCTGCAAATAGCCATAAATAGGGATGGTGGCTGGGCACCCAAACTTTGATCATATGACCATGGAGATGTGACTGTCAAAACTTGAAATGTTGTAAGTCCTTTTGTAAGCTGTTCACTATAACCCTGAATGGTTACTTAATGACCAGTCATAAATTGAAGACTATCTGTAAACAATTTCTCTCTTTAAGTGTGATGAGCAGTTCAGAAATATGAAAAATAAACCAATCAATCTCAAACTAAAAGAAAAACAATTAAAAATCCTCAAGCCATATACACTGCATCATTGTCACCTACTGTGATCCCATTTGCCCTAAAGTTGCCTCTTTTTGGATTATGTTTAGAATGGAGATGGGGTTTTATCTCTCCAGTTTCCCTATATACAACGCTACATACCACGGATGCCTAATTCAATTTAATTGTATTAGATTAAGGTTCATTTTAATAGATTAAACAATTATATTTTCTTAGATTAAATCAATTTAATCAGCTACTCCTGAGAATAGATCAATAATCAGAACCAACTATAAAAATGTCTACCTAATTTTGTTTTTTAAGAAGTATCTTCATTTCACATGGATCAGGAAACAGGAAAGGGGATGGGGAACAGAAGGGAAAGGTTTTTTTTTAATGATTCCTGCTAGCTTCCCACATGAAAGCTCAATGGAGAACTGGCAAAATTTGAAAGTTGCTCTATTCCTACTGCTTTTTTGCTTGCCTCTGATTATTCTATTCCTCTGTTTAAGAAAATATGCATGAAACAAATGCAGAACAAGTTGTCTAGTGTTTTTTAAATAAGATTGTGTGGATCAAAGTATGAAGCATTGATTAACTTTCATAATTATACACAATCCTGAACTTTGAAAGGCCTGATGGATTCTCTATGTTCCACACAAAGAGAAGTTGGGTTGTTTAAATGATTGTGCAAGAATATTTTACATGTACAATAGTACATAGACTTACATGTACAATAGAACAGAGATGCAACAGTTAGATGAGTTAATTTCAGGTTGGCTCTGTAAGAGGATTCATGCTATTCCATCAATTAACACTCTTCTGCTGCGAGATATGAACCTTTTGATACACTTGACTCTGAATTGTTGCTTGGGGCTGTATTCCAAACAATCAATGGAATCAAGACAAAAATTAAATTGAATACATTTTTTAAAATAAGATTCTCTTTGGATGTTTATTACTTTTCCTCTTCTGTCACATTAAATATAATTATTGTGACAACTTTTTGTAGGGCTTTGAAAATGGCCTTCAACAGTTTGGAAGGCCACATGTGGCCCAGAATTCCAGATTGGATATCTGTACTCTCAGATATATGCCTCTGATACAGCAATCCACCTAATAAATTAGGTATATATACCAAAAGTATCTGATATTGTAGAATAAAGTACAAATCATACTCATCATGCCAACAATTGTTAAGTCAATATGTAACACTGCTATGAACTGATGATTGTAATTGTGTAAAATTTGTTACATCATTTGTAATTTGAACTAAACTTCAAAACCATATTTTGAAAATCATAACAACCTGACATGGAAAAGTCAAAAATAGACATTAGTTTTAGAAGGAATGCCATTTTGTTTATCAAGCATCCAATATGCTTGGTCAAAAATGAGGAAAAAAGCACTCCTTTGATGTTTATCCCATAACATTTTACTTAAAAAGCTGTTAACATGGCAATTCAAATGATAAGAAGCAGAGAGTTGGGGACATGGATTTCAAGACAATGAAGCAGATGGACTCATCATCTGTGAAGAAATGTGATGGAGCAGCTGCTGTGCTGACTGTATTGTTCTATTCCCAGTCTAGCAGAGATAGATCACAGATTGTTTTTGATCTGAAGACCTTATATTTATTCCAAGAGGGTATAAGAAAATAACATATGCAGCAATCAAATAATATTCAATAATATCCTAAGACAGCAAACACTTTATTTATTTGTTTATCAAATTTCTTAAATGCTCATCTCCCTCATAGAGGGGCTCTGGGTGATGTATACCTCTCTGCTATCAGGAAACCCTAATACAGTTGGCAAATGTGCAGCAACTTTCTGGTTACTTTGCAAAAAGCTTTATCTCATGAATGGAGTGTTTCTGAACAGCTTTTGTCAGGTCTGGACCATTGTTCCTCACACTCATCTCATTGGATTGTATTAAGGGCAAGGAAGAATGAGCTTATTTCACCTGAGAGAATATATTGACTATTCCTGCTATGGCTAAGGTGTATTTGTTTATGCCACCAAGTGGCATTTCAAAGTTAAGAAACATCTGTTTCTCAAGTTTCTGGAATAAAATTTTCTATTCCATCAAGGGCATGGCAAAACAAAGAATGACCCAACCTTTACTCTAAACTAAATGGTTACCTGGGATTTTATTTATAGTTTCACTATTAAATGGGAATATAATTTTCTAGGGACCATGCACTGTAAGGAAAGAGGTACAATTGCTGTCCTAGTTATCCCTTTTAATTTCCTAGTAAAACTACATTCTCTCATCTAAAGAACTAACTCTTTAGATGAGAGTGTTAATTTTATCTGGCCAGAGAGCCTTCTAAATAAGTTAATAATTCTGGAGTCAAAGAAGCAAAGATCTGATGACCGACAATTTTTTTTTTGCCCTTAATCTTTCATGGAATTCCACCAAGATCTCATAAAACTCTAGGGTTCTACAGAATACAGTTTGAAAAACTGCTCTAGACAGCAAAGCCTGGCAGCCTTGTCTGAAAACAGGCTACTTTTACATGAGAGAAAATATAGATAAAGTAACAGCAGAGTTAATGGACTTGATTGAATGACCCTGAAAGAAAGACAGGATTGCTGAGACAGCTCCATTCCATGTCTTTGAACATTAGACTTTGAAAAGACATGAGAAAATCTAAAGAATTTAACAAGGGCTCCTGGGAAATTACTCAGGAAAAAACTAGTCTGTTTTTACTTTGATGAACCTTATATAGAGGTATTTATCTATGTATGTCCTAGAAACGAGGGAACATTTTGTGTTTGCACCCTTCTCTTTTGCAAATCTCAAGTTATTTCTATCCTGTTTTTGAAAATTTTTTCGTAGGATGTAAACAGCTTGAGACAGAAAAGAAAAACTAAACTCCCTGATTTATCCCTCCAGGCAAAGTGCTTTGAGTCCTTATCTCTTAAAATACAGGATCTGAATACTTGCACTTTCAACCATGTTAATTATGCTAAAAAGGAGTAGCTTTCACTTTTTTTCCCCTGACTGGCTCCTTGTTTCTGATACATGGCAGGCAGAAATGAGCTGTGCATTTTAAAAAGGAGTTAACTAAAACTGGCAAATTTCTTTTATAGACAGCTAGAAAGAACTTCAGTATATTAGCTAGTCCTTGACAGTTGTTTAATGACCATTTGAAGTTTAACAAACTCAAATTTACTACTTATGACTCATCTTCAAAGCCATGACTATCATACCACCCCTATGGTCATATGATCACATTTGAGCATTTTGTCAACAACTTTCATTTACAATTGGTTGCAGCATCCTGTGGCTACATGATTAAAGTTTATGACTTTTTTTGCTGTTTTTCATTGCATAAGCTGGATTCAGACTTACCACCATGTAATTCAGTTAATGACTACAGTGCCTCACTTAATAAGCATCATAAAAATGATCATAAAATTGAGTCCAGTCATGTGGTAACTTTACTTAAGACTGCAATGACTTATGGCTAAAATTTCAGGGTCAATTGTGGTCAAAAGTTAAGAATTATCTGCATGTCTCTATTTCTTGCATATCACTCATCTAGCTAAATGCTGGAGAAAGTGAAATTGTCACATTTGTCTTTACAAATTGCGTATATTTCCTCTCCTGCCCCCACCCCCTCAAGTTTTGCAGATGTGGAAATGGTCTCAACTTTCCTAGCCTCTTTTATGATCTTGCACTCAAACTGCATCTTTATCAAACTACTTCTCATAAGTTAGTGGGGGTTCTGTGCTGGAAATAATTGAGTGTAATTATTTGCTAGAAATTAATTGAGGGTAAAGAAGGATAGAATCCTAATCTCAAAACCAATACATTTATGAAAACAATTCAGATAAATCATTTCTCTGCTTCCTCTATAAAAATCAATGGATGTCTCCAAGCTGGCTGTCCTTCACTGACGTTCTAAGGTTTCATGAACTATATGTGTAAAATAAAGTGAGGAGAGAGAATCACAAAGCATTCTACAGAAAGAACTTTATGTATAGTAGGTGTTATTTGGAATCAGTTCCACTGCATATATTGGAGCTTACTTTCAAAGAAAAGTGCAGATACTTACACTGTAAAGATCCAAACATACAAAAGGGTAGAAGGTTGGCCAGCTACGATAAAAATAAATAGAGATAGCTGGCTAAGGACAGCTTCTCTTTCTATTCTATAAATATCTGATCAATCGGGCAGGAATGTAAATCTTGTTCTGATGATAGAAAAACATTCTTCATTGCAGCAGAAATTCTGGATGACTACATTACATGGCTAGGTTGCCCCAGTGCAAGAATAGTCTACTGACCATTTCCTCTACTGCATCTAGCCCATTGGGAAAGCAACTTCTTTTTCTTTCCTATATCATAAGTAGTGTTTTCTATTATCTGCCAACACAACTGGAGTTGTCCAGTTCACCTGCTGCTTTGTTTTCTCCAACTCAAATTGGTGTAGTGTGGTAGGACTACCACTTCCCTCCAGTCACAGATTATTACTCTTCACAGCCATTAAAAAATTATCCAACTCAAAAACAATTTCATCAGTTGAACAGTGAAAACTTGCCTTTTTTTTTAAACAGGCCCGCTGATGGAACAGTAGGAGATAGACTTGCCTTTTTTAAGCAGGTGAAATTGACAGGACTTTTAACTGAAGTGACAGAAATAAAGTAGTAAAATTAATATTTTTTTTTCTTTTCTTCAAGTCAGGAGATGTAGGAAATCCACCAATGAGTATGTACGATCTATCTCTTGCCAGAGTGGAGGATTCAGGTGAAATCTAGAAATATGAAACTGGTTTATGTACAATAAAATAGTTTGAAGCTGCAGTATGGGAAAGATATCCTTCATTTAGCTAATGATGTATATCCCTTTCTGTTCAGCATCTACCATAAAAATGGTGGTGAACTTTAGAAGAAATCCTCCCATACTACCACCTCTTACATTACTTGATAACACAGTATCAACAGTAGAGACCTTCAAATTTCTAGGTTCTACTATATCACAAGACCTAAAATGGACACCTAACATCAAAAACGTCATAAAAAAAGCACAACAAAGAATGTTCTTTCTGCATCAATTCAGAAAGCTCAAACTGCCCAAGGAGCTGCTGATACAGTTCTACAGAGGAATTATTGAGTCTATCATCTGCACCTCTATAACTGTCTGGTTTGGTTCTGCAACCCAACAGGACAGACACAGACTTCAGAGGATAATTAAAAACAGAAAAAACAATTACTACCAACGTGCCTTCAATTGAGGACCTGTATACTGCACAAGTCAAAAAGAGGGCTGTGAAAATATTTACAGACCCCTCACATCCCGGACATAAACTGTTTCAACTCCTTCCCTCAAAACGACAGTATAGAGCACTGCACACCAGAACAACTAGACATAAGAATAGTTTTTCCCCAGAAGCCATCACTCTGCTAAACAAATAATTCCCTCAATACTGTTCAACTATTACAAACTCTGCACTACTATTACTGTTAATCTTCCTCATCATTCTCCTCCCACTTGTGACTGTATGACTGTAACTTTGTTGCTTGTATCCTTACGATTTATACTGATTGTTTCCTAGTATGATTTGATTGCTTTGTACTCTATAACTATCATTAAGTGTTGTACCTATGGTTCTTGACTCTTGACAAATGCATCTTTTCCTTTATGTATACAGAGGGTATTTGCACCAAGACAAATTCCTTGTGTGTCCAATCACACATGGCCAATAAAGAATTCTATTCTATTCTATTCTACCACCTGAGGCAGCAGGCTCAGACCATCTAAAGGACATTTCTACAGGAAAGAGAACCCATGTTTATATCTTTTGTGGTTATGTTGTTTGATACAGACTGAAAATTACCAGAAAATGACAATTTGGTAAAAATAATATCAAGTCTTCCTTGGGGTCCATTTTTTTTAATAGGAAGCCAAGAATTTTTTTTTTTTTTATGTTTTATGTCTTGATGCTTTCAGGCCAAAAGAACCAAGAACAATATGTGGATTTTCTTCTGAGTATTTCCTTTACTGTTGTTCTCCTACAAACAGAAATCTTGCCACACAAAAGAAGTTATCTGCAATAGATAGTGAATTGTGTGAATTGTTGGGGAATTGTGTGAATTGTTGGGGATAGTTGAACCTTTCTTTCTTCCTGCCCACCAGATATTTCAAGATCTGCTGTCTATTTGTTCTCTGCGAAAGAGACCCTCTCTCCTGTGACTCTGGATTAGATTCCATCACAACACTGAAGTCAGCATCTAATTTTTAACTCATGCTTGAGTACTCAACAGACTGTTTTCCTTAAACTGATGTGATACGTATGTATTTGTAGATAGTAATTAAAATTCTCAGAATAGCTAGCAATTTATGAAAAGTTCCCCTTCCAGTTTTAAAGTACCTCTAATAATTTTATTATATTTATTCTAACATTTATGTGTACTTTTCTCTTAAACCAACTTGACATCTATTCAGTATTCCCTGCAGTCTCGAACCAAGTTGATTTCCCACACAGTTTGATCTTGGTTATGGCCTGCTTCATAGATGTGGATATTTGGATATATGGTTTGGACACAGAGTTGCCTCAAGAGATTCTAATTTTGCAGGCAATGCAAAATTATTGAAGACAATACAAATTATTCAAGGCTAATATTTATTTATTGGATCTTGTAATTGGGTAGAACAAGGCTGGGCAGCTCGCTTAAAAAAATGATAGTTCCTATTCACTAGTAAATTATTTTTAGTAATCATCAGTCAGGAAGATAGCATAAAAATGAAATGAACAAGAAAATGAACAAACAAAATTAGTATTTTGTAAAGACTCTGAAATTGCATGTTTGATTTTCTGTCTAGAACCACTTATCTGATGAAGCAATTTCAAATAATCAGATTTCTTGTCACAGTACTACATTATTTTTAAAATAGAAATACTTGGTTTATATTCATACTGAAAATCAAATTTCTATTCAGAGAAGATGCTATATCAATAAATCCTAGCAGCAAGCTTGAGCTCTTGCACAAAGTTATGTAAAATATAGAGGTAGGCATTCCCTCGGGGTAACATTCCCACTTTAATTATTGTTAACTGGGAACCATTTGCCACATGAGTTTTGTTGAGTGTAAGCAAGCATACATAATACAAGATGTCATATTAATGACCTAAATTGTGTCAAGATTTTTAAATGAGTTAGTGGTAGAATGGAATGTGTCCACATAATGGAGGCTATTTATCAAATGAGCAGAATGAATGGTATATACAGCATGAAGGGGCAGAATAGAGAGATAATTTGGGAAACACAAATATTCAAAAAAAGTAAAACATAGCAGTCTCTTCTAAAATCCTCAAGGGTCATGAGCTAAAGAAAAAAATTACCAGAATCCTCAGTCTTTAATTCAAGTTAAATGGAGAGATCATTTGAAGGTTGACGCATATAGAATGCTGATAATACCCATATGTATGTATATGTCAGTGTAATAAATGCACTGGACAACTACTGGACAATAACCTGCCTCACCACAACATGGAAAATCTATCAGCCATCATAGTCACCAAACTACAGGACCATGTAGCCAGTAATGAACACAGCTCAGGAGGCCATAGTGAACAACACTAGAGGCTCAATTCACCAGTTACTCTTAGATATAGCAACACAGAAGAGTAAATGTCTAGGTGGACCAGTCTAAGTATAGCCTGGATTGAGTACAGAAAAGCCTATGACTCAATGGCATACCCATGGATCTTTGAATTGCCTGAGAGAAAACCAGGTCTTCTGAGACTTATAAAAGTCTGGTAGAGTCAGGACTGAGAGCCAGTTTGGCATAGTGGTTAAGACATCAGCCTAGAAACTGGAAGACTTGAGTTCTGGTCCTGCTTTAGGCATGAAGTCAGCTGGGTGGCTTTGGGCCAGTTGCTGTCTCTCAGCCCTAGGAATCAGACAACAGGAAATTACTTCTGAAATCCAGTCACCAAGAATCAAGACAGACTCAAAGACAATACAAAAAGAGTCAGGGTCAAGTTAGTCTGAATGCAGTTGTTGCATAAGATAGGCACCATGCCAGACAAGTAAACTTCCTGAGCATTGTCAGATGTTGTTTGACTGTTTTGAGTATCTGTAATGTTATAATTCTTGCAATGTGATTTTTTTTCAGGTTGATTTATAATTGCCTGTTATAAGGATTTCTGAAAAAAAAAACCTCTTCAGCCAATCAACAATAATATAAATTCCTGTGCCCATCTCCATGTTAGTCACAGCAGTCTCTCTGCCTAGTATCGTATTAAGTATATATGGATTGATTTAAAATATAATCCTTTGGAATTTAAAGTTTGCCTTGACATGTTCTTGGCATCTCTTACAATACTCTGAAACAAGCAAAACAATAAGCAGGCATTTTTTTGGGCTGGGGAGAGCAGGTAATTTATCTTCTCCATAAGGCATTCTCAATCCTTGTGACAGTCTGTGCTTACTTTCAGCCTAGGGATGAAAAGCAAAAACATTTCATTTGCTTCTCAACAACTGGAGCTATAGATCATGGCCAGGTTCCCTTGGAGACTGGAAATAGGTTTTCATGTGGGAACAGATGCTATCCTTCAAGAAGCAGTGTTTTTCTCATGCTTTTAATCATAAGCCCACTAATGCACAGTTCTCCTAATATTGGATCAATTTAGTGGAGCTAGTTCTGTTTCAGACTTGATCAAGCATCACTATATCAAGTATTATATTATAGTAAGAAATGAGGTCAACATTAACTTGCATAGCTTTGACCCAAAGTATATCCTAGCTTTAATAGTATTCAAGCACAGCACATTTATCAGTGATGTATGAAAGTAAACATTGGTCAAACAAGGGTGACTGTGAACCAAGTATCTTCAGCCTGACTGTGAAGGGTGACTGTGAACCAAATATCTTCAGCTTGCCTACTTCATAAATCCATTTTTATTGAAGAGGAAAAAAGTTCTCAATAAAAACTGTAAAGCAGTTTTAAGCCTAGGTATTTTAGAAGAATTACTATCCAGATTTCCCAGGCAGCACAATACTTTACATCGTTCCAAGTTCTTTTTTTTTTCATGGTGATTGCTGCAAAGTGATGAAGATGCATCATGGATCAGCACAAAACCTACATTCTCCTTCACAGAGTGAATTGGATTCTTCTTTTCTGTCAACCTCTTATCCTGATGCAATGTAATTGTTTATACATGAATTCCAATTCTGGACTATCAATTAAATAAAGTTACCATTGCACTCCCTGACTCTCAAAGAGTTCCCAAAATTACCTTGATAATAATTCTAAATTAGATCATTGTGGGAAGGAAAGCAGTCTGGGTCTTCTCCATTGGGAAAGGATTAGCAGTCTAATGAAGAGAAGCAGTCTGATGAAAGAATTCAGGGAGATGACTAAGGTTATTCAATGAACAAAGCAATATACTACTCATTGCAGTATAAGAACATCCAATCCTTCCTCCATGAACGGACCAGAATGAGGTCACTTTCACAAGATTTGATCTCCTCACCAAAGTAATTTTGTCTTCTGTGTGGAGTATGCAACCATTGCTACTTTGCCCTCCTTGCACCAATCAGAAGTCTTTCCAGGTAGATTTTTTTAAAAAAAAAACAGGAAGCAGCAGCATCCTCTAATCTTCTTGTTTCCCAGATAGAGTATAGATGGGTTCCTCAGAGTTGTATATTCCCCAGCTTAGAATTTGAAAGGGAAACTGCTTTGAGTACTTTTAATAATTGCAAAATAATCTTTTCACTTAACAATGCTTGCAATTCATTATGTGTAGTTCATATGTATCTAAGTTACTAAAGTGCCTTAACATCTACATACTTCCTAATGTGATTTTGTTTCCTTTCTTATTATAATTCTTCAAAGTTGATCATGGTCCTTCTCTTCCTGTCATCTTTTCCCTCCTGTAATAAGAAACTCTGATAGAAGATAGAATAGAATACTTTATTGGCCAAGTGTGATTGGACACACAAGGAATTTGTCTCGGTGTAAATACTCTCAATATACATAAAGAAAAGGTACATTCATTAAGAATCAAGAATCATATTTTACAACACTTAATGATAGTCATAGGGTACAATCAACAATCAAATCATACTAGGAAACAGTCAATATAAATCGTAAGGATACAAGCAAAAAGTTACAGTCCTACAATCACAAGTGGGAGGGAATGGGTGATAAGGAGTGATTAGAAGATTAATAGTAATAGTAGTGTACACTTTGTAAATAGTTGAACAGTGTTGAGGGAATTATTTGTTTAGCAGAGTGATGGCTTTTGGGGAAAAAACTGTTCTTGTGTCTAGTTGTTCTGGTGTGCAGTGCTCTATAGTGTTGTTTTGAGGGAAGGAGTTGAAACAGTTTATGTCCAGGATGTGAGGGGTCTGTAAATATTTTCACAGCCCTCTTTTTGACTCGTGCAGTATACAGGTCCTCAATTGAAGACAGGTGGGTAGTAATTGTTTTTTCTGCAGTCCTAATTATCCTCTGAAGTCTGTGTCTGTGTTGTTGGGTTGCAGAACCAAACCAGACAGTTATAGAGGTGCAGATGATAGACTCAATAATTCCTCTGTAGAACTGTATCAGCAGCTCCTTGGGAAGTTTGAGCTTTCTGAGTTGGCGCAGAAAGAACATTCTTTGTTGTGCTTTTTTGATGATGTTTTTGATGTTAGGTGTCCATTTTAGGTCTTGTGATATAGTAGAACCTAGAAATTTGAAGGTCTCTACTGTTGATACTGTGTTGTCTAGTATTGTAAGAGGTGGTAGTATGGGGGGGTTTCTTCTAAAGTCTACTACCATTTCTATGGTTTTGAGTGTGTTCAGTTCCAGATTGTTCCGGTTACACCACGAGGCAAGTTGTATAACCTCCTGTCTGTATGCAGATTCACTGTTGTCTCGAATGAGACCAATCACTGTTATGTCATCAGCAAACTTCAGTATTTTAACAGATGGATCGTTTGAGATGCAGTCATTGGTATATAGGGAGAAGAGAAGTGGAGATAGCACACAGCCTTGGGAGGCCCCTGTGCTGATTGTAAAGGTATCGGATGTGATTCTGCCTAGCTTCACCTGCTGCTTCTTGTCTGTTAGGAAGCTTATGATCCACTTAAAAGTGTGTTCAGGTACCACTAGTTGGTTTAATTTACTTAGAAGAGTGTCTGGAATGATGGTATTGAATGCTGAACTGAAGTCTACAAAGAGGACCCTTGTGTAGGTATTTGGAGATTCAAGGTGTTGTAGGATGTAATGCAGAGCCATGTTAACAGCATCATCTGTCAATCTATTTGCTCAGTATGCAAACTGCATGGGATCTAACAGTGGATCCGTGAGGTGGGACAGCACAAGCCTTTCAAAGATTTTCATAACTACAGATGTTAGAGCAACTTGTCCGTAGTCATTCAGTTCCTTGATGGAGGGCTTCTTTGGCACTGGGATGATGGTAGAACATTTGAAGCAGGAAGGAACATAGCACATCTCTAGTAATCTATTGAAAATTCAGGTGAAGATGGGGGCCAATTGGTCAGCACAGACTTTTAAGCAAGAAGAAGTTATCTTGTCTGGCCCTGGTGCTTTTCCTGGCTTCTGTCTGTGTGATAGATCTTGCACTTCTTTTTCTGTGATCACCAGAGGTTGTGAGCCCAATGGATTGGGGCCAGTTGTAGGAGGCTTGGCTGTTGTTGGTGTGTTTGAGATGTGGGTTGTGGAGATAAGTGGTTGTAGTTTCTTTTCAAACCTGCAGTAAAACACATTCAGGTCATCTGCTAGTTGTTGATTTCCTTCTGCCTGGGAAGGAGGTTTGCTGAAGCCAGTGATGTTTTTAAGAGTTTTCCACATGTTTGCTGGTTCATTTGTTGAGAATTGATTCTTTAACTTTTCAGAGTAGCTTCTTTTTGCTGCTCTGATCTCGCTTGTTAATATGTTTCTGGCCTGGTTGTATAGCATTCTGTCACCTTTTCTGTAGGCTTCCTCTTTGGAATGATGTAGCTGTTTAAGATTAGCTGTGAACCAAGGTTTATTCTTACTATATATTTGCAGGTTCCTTGTTGGTACACATAAGTCTTTGCAGAAGCTAACATATGATGTTACAGTATCTGTGAGCTCATCTAGGTCTGCAGAGGCATCTTCAAAAACATTCCAATCAGTGCAATCAAGGCAGGCCTGGAGTTTCAACTTTACCTCATCCGACCAAGTCTTCACTGATTTAATAGTTAGTTTAATGGTTTTAAGTCTTTGTCTGTAGGCAGGTACAAGGTGAATCATGCAGTGGTCAGAGTGTCCCACAGCTGCTCATGGTAAAGACCTATAAGCATCTTTTACTGTTGTGTAGCAGTGGTCTAAAGTATTTTTGCCTCTGGTGGGACAATTTACATGCTGGAAATATTTTGGGAGCTCTTTCCTTAAATTTGCTTGATTGAAATCTCCTAAAATTATGGGAAGGGAACCTGGGTGTTTGACTTCAGCCTCCATAATTTGATCAGCAAGAGTTCATAATGCCTTGTTTACACAGGCTTGTGGAGGGACATACACAGCTATTAGGAGAAATGAGGAGAACTCATGTGGAGAGTAAAATGGCTTGCAGTTGATGTGTAAAGACTCTAAGTTTTCATCACAAAACTTATATATTATAGTTATATCCTGAGACCAGCTGTTGTTGATATATAAACATAATCCTCCACCCTTTGTTTTACCTGATGTCTCTTCAATTCTGTCTGATCTAAATGTCTGAAATCCTGGGATGTATATAGTGTTGTCCCCATGAATTGGTGGATTAAGCCAGGTTTCAGTAAAACAAAGAACAGCTGAATTATAAAAACCAGAATTCCATCTATTTAAGAGATGAATTTCATCCATTTTGTTAGCCAGTGAGTATAAATTAGTCAGAAAGATTGAAGGGAGAGGGGTTTTTTCCTCCCTATTCCTTAGTCTGTTTAAAATTCCCACTCGTTTATCTCGTCTCCTCTTCCGGCGTGGTTGCTTCTTTGCTTTCTTTGTTGTAATCCATAGCACCGAGGAATTGGTTAGAATCTCCTCCGCATTTGCAAAGACAGATGGGGGTGTGGAATCAGAAAGGTACTCCTTAAGGAAACATTGCCTAATTGTTAGCAGATGGTCTTGTGAGTATGAAATCCATAGTGAATTGCAGATAATAATAAGGAATAAAGAAACCATTAGAGAGCATTTCACTGAGGCAGCCGTCATTGGCGCCATCTTGGCTGATTCCTGTTTACTCCCTTCTCTTTCATTCTCTCGCCAAATGTGAGAAAAAACTTTTGAAGTTGAGTTGCTTTTTTCAAGCTTTTTCTAACTGTATGCTTTCCTTCATCCCTTTCTTTCTTCTCTTATCCTATACATAATTGATAGCATAGCTAAAGTGTTATCAGGGATAAAGGGACAAAGACAAACAAACATTTAACAATTATCCCTTGATTGGCAATTTCTATTCTCTGGATGCAATACTGTAGAAGACCATTACAACATATTTTTATTTGAAGTCAAAAGAGTCATCAAACTATATGTACCAATAACAACTCCCAAAACAAACAAACAAACAAAAAGATTACCCATAACAATAAGGAAACTTCAATCCAAAAAGAGATCACTCTGGAGGAAAAACAAATCTGGTCACGTTGCCAACTTCAAGTCGATACAAAAATTTATGCCACCAGATAAAGACTGAATGCACCAATTATCACATCAAACAAGAGGAAAACCTTCTATGCACCAATTCCACCCTCACTTTTTACAATTTTGTAAACAACAAACTAAAAGACTCAAGGTCCATCCCACCCTGAAAGGACCAAATGGTAAAGACTACAACAACGACACCATTAAAGTCAACCTCTTTAACACATTCTTTGGCTCAGTATTTGTAAACAGCAATGGATCATGCCCAGTATTTCCTAGTCAAACCACAGACAACTACAATGATCTAATACATAACGATTTTACAGAAGACAATATTGAAAAAGCACTACACAATCTAAAACCATCTCTATCTATTGGACCAGACGGAATATGTGCCTACTTCTTAAAAAAATCTATCCACTGCCATAGCCAAACCTCTAAACATAATCTTTGAAAAATATTTCAGGACCAGCTCCTTGCCAAAACTATGGTCACAAGCCACGGTCATCCCCATCTTCAAAAAGGGAGACCCCAGCCTAGTTGAAAATTACAGACCAATCTCTTTATGCTGCGTCACCTGTAAAGTCATGGAATCAATTATTAACCAAATCATCATCCTCCACTTAGAAACAAACAACTTACTCTCTAATAAACAATTTGGTTTTAGGAAAAAGCTATCCTGTAATTTGCAACTCTTACACTGCAAAAACATATGGACTATACAACTAGATCAGGGCAAAGCAATAGATGCAATCTACATAGACTTCTGTAAAGCCTTTGATTCAGTGGTACACGACAAACTACTCCTAAAACTAAAATCTTATGGTATCTCTGGACACCTGCATAACTGGATAGAAGCATTCCTGTCAAACAGACAATAAATGGTCAAAATTGGGAGAGTCCTATCAAATTCTGTACCTGTCAACACTGGTGTCCCCCAAGGCAGCGTTCTAGGACCAACTCTCTTCATATTCTACATAAATGACCTCTGTGATCATATCAAAAGCAACTGTGTTCTCTTTGCTGATGATGTAAAGCTATTCAACACCACAGACAATACTGCTACCCTTCAAAAAGACCTTGACTATGTATCAGAATGGTCAAACAAATGGCAACTTCAAATCTCAACAAATAAATGCTCTGTCCTACATATTGGCAAAAAAAAATCAGAAAATAAAATACAAGCTGAATAGTCAAGACCTTGTGGATGATCCAAACTCTGTCCACGATCTTGGAGTACTCACCTCAAATGACTTAAGTGCTAGAGCCCACTGTAACTACATAGCCAAAAAGGCGTTAAGAGTTGTTAACCTAAACTCACGTAGCTTTTTCTCTGGTAATATTACACTAATAACTAGAGCATACAAAACATTTGCTAGAACAATACTCGAATACAGCTCATCAGTCTGGAACCCACATTACGTATCTGATATTAACACAGTTGAGAAAGTCCAGAAATATTTCACAAGAAGAGTTCTCCACTCCTCTACTCATTGCAGAATACCTTATGCCACCAGACTCGAAATTCTAGACCTAAAAAACTTAGAACTATGCCGCCTTCGATCCGATCTAAGTATAGTATATAAAATCATACATTGCAATGTCCTACCTGTCAATGAATACTTCAGCTTCAACCATAACAACACAAGAGCACACAATAGATACAAATTCAAGGTTAATCGCACCAAACTTGATTGCAGGAAATACGACTTGAGCAACAGAGTGGTCAATGTCTGGAATACTCTACCTGACTGTGTTTTTTTTGCCAAACCACAAAAACTTTAACCTTAGACTGTCTACTATTGACCTCACCCCTTTCCTAAGAGGTCTGTAGGGGGCATGCATAAGTACACCAACATGCTTACCATCCCTGTCCTATTGTTTATTTTACATATTTTTTTAATTTTTCTTATATGTATCCATGTATTCATGACTGTTTTTACTTGTACCTATTATCTTGTAATTTATTGACAAATAAAAATAAAATGAAATAAAATAAAATTATCATGCTATTAAGTACAGTACTGCAAGTTACTTCTGCAGCCAGCTGCTTACAATTTGGCAGTTCAAATCCCACCAGGCTCCAGGTTGACTCAGTCTTCCATCCTTCCAAGGTGGGTAAAATGAGGACCCAAATTGCTTGGGGCAATATACTGACTCTGTAAACCGCTTTGAGAGGGCTATAAAGCATTATAAAGTGGTATATAAGTCTAAGTGCTATTGCTATTATTACCCTCTTCAGATCTCAGCTGCAGTAATGACTTTCCATCAGTCACCATCCTTGATTTATCTTCTTCTACTCTTTAATGTGCACTGTATGCATGTAAAAAAGAGGCAGGATTTCAATTGCTCAGTCATACAAGCTATTTTGTAATTGCTAATGAACCCTGAAGATTCCCCTACATATGGGTGCTCTGTTGCATCTTCACAAGTTCTGAAACCTCTTTGGAACTTAAACTAAAGCACTAAAGAGGCCAAATCTGTACACAGTTCTTCCCTTTATCTGCTCCATATTTTGAGGTTTCCTTCCAATTTGACTTTTCAGTTTTAATCTGATATAAGGGTGTTTTCTTGTGTTTCGTAAAATATATTTTATTGCTTATCACCTTAAGCACTTTAGAAAAATTACACAAATCCATCAAAGTAATGAATATTTTCAGAAGCAACAAATAGACAAAGATGGACAGGTTCTCACTGGAAACAAGGCGTGTTGAAAAATTAACACATAAATGACTGTCTTTGCTTCCCTTCTTTGAAAAACGGACTCTGTGTCCCAAGACAATGGGAATAATGCAGGACACTAAGAAATCATCCCAGCTGGATCCAAAGTGCTGGATATCAACATCTTCTTAGCACTATTGGAAGATTTACCTACATAATTGGTGTAACTGGCAGAAACTGTGATTTTAGAAAAGTATAATTATTAGCAAACTCCAAAGGTAGGCTGAATATGCATGCTTGAAAACTCATTCTAAAGAAATGTCTTCCCCACAAACCTGAAAAACATGCAGCTGTTTAAATGGTTATGTTAACTTCAATAAGTCAGTTCCTTAAAGCAACTACAACTTTATTTTACATTTATGTGAAAGCTGAAAAAGAAAAGAAAATGTCTACTTTAATGACTATCAGAACAATACCATGCTTGTATAATTGTGTCAATTTACAAAAGTACCATACTTCTTTATTTACTTTTATTTATTCTTCTAGTATCTATTCTTCTTTATTCTTTATTTTTCCATGTTTGTCTAGTTCACAAACATATGCATAAAGAGGATCCATAGGTGCTGGAGTGCAAAAATGTGAATGCAGGAAAAAGGATACTCATAGCTGTTGTTGCTACCTAGAGGTTGACTGTTTTTTTGCAGACCTGAATGTGGAAGGGCTTAGCACAATTCACTGAATTCTCAGAGCTGTATTAATATCCTGGGAAATTTAAATCTAGGAATTGACAGTAAATGCTTTCAAAATTGAATAAAAATGCTTTTCATTTTCAGAAACCATTGTTAATGGCAAGGTTATAGAAAGCCAGGCAGAGCATATTCAAATGTTTTTTTTTCCTTCAGTTTTTCACTAAACTTTCATGACAGATAAATATCAGAGCCAGTTCCAGGATTCAAAGATGGATTTGTCACAAAATGGTCACCATAAGAGAGTGACTTATCACACAATGTCCATTGACCAGAAGGCAAAATATTGAATTTCCTTCCTATTGTTCTTTTAAATCTCCATTATTCCAGAATTCTTCAATTAACTTGTCTTTTGTTTTTGACCTGATTAGCAGTAAGTGAAACATTAGATATTTTTATCCAGCAGGCTTATTTCCCATGTTCAGATACTGGTATTTTTAAAAAATAAAATAAATATGGACATAGATATTTTACATAAAAGATTTTTTTAAATATTTTTAAAAATATATTTTAAAAAGTTAAAGTCAGAACTGAAAGGCTGATGGTTGCTAAGGAATGTTAGTCAAACCCAATCAAGTTTACACAGTGATGGTAGCTTTGTAATGTGAATGCTACAGTCTTTCTTTCTTTCTTTCTTTCTTTCTTTCTTTCTTTCTTTCTTTCTTTCTTTCTTTCTTTCTTTCTTTCTTTCTTTCTATTGATCTATCGATCTATCTTTCTATCCATCCATCCATCCATCCAGTGGTGGGATTCCAACTTTGTTCCTACTGGTTTAATGAGACTGCACTTCGTGCATGCTCACATTGTTCAAAAACTACTTTTGTGTCAGCGTTGGTGAGCTGAGCTGTTTTTTAGCTCAGCTGAGGCACAGCAATCTGCTCTGCTGCACAAATTGGCTGAGCTAAAAAAAACCAGGGAATATATGACAGGAAAGGCCAGGGGCGGGTAGTTGGGGTTCTCCAAACTACTCAAAATTTCTTCTACTGGTACACCAGAACCGGTCTGAACCAGCCAAATATCATCTATCTCAGTGGTTGGATTCAAATTTTTTTTACTACTGGTTTTGTGAGCATGGCTTGGTGGGAGTGGTAGGGGAAGGATGCCGTAAAATCTCCAGTCAGAGGTGGTATTTGCCGGCTCTCCGAACTACTCAACATTTCTGCTACTGGTTCTCCAGAACTGGTCAGAACCTGCTGAATACCACCTCTGATCCATCCATCCATCCATCCATCCATCCATCCATCCATCCATCCATCCATCCATCTATCTATCTATCTATCTATCTATCTATCTATCTATCTATCTATCTATCTATCTATCTATCTATCTATCTATCTATCTATCTATCTATCACATTTCTGAATCATTTAAATCCCTTGGAGAGGAACTAATGATATACTGACGACAGATTGATCTGCTTGAACAAGCCATTTCTTCTCACAAAGGAGCTTTCCAATTTTTACTTACTGCCATAATTCATTCTTTTGCCATTATCTCTTTTGGGGAGATAATGTAAAATGCTAAATGACTCACTTAAAGTCATTCTTTCTCTTTCTGCTCTCTCTCCATATATACATATGTGTTTATTGGAAGTTTCTAAAAACTAAAGTGAAACTAATACAAACTAAAACAAAGTAAGAAAGCAAAAAGAAAAAGAAATCAAAGTGAAAGCAAAAGTTCGAGAAAGAAGGATAAAGCAAAAGCAACTATATCCATCTGCCACCAGTTCTCTTGATTTTCTTTGTTATTCCCCCTGATAAAATTCATACAACAAGGTAGTGATTTATGTTTGCCTATTACATATTTCTAGATTATCATCTATAAATTGCTTCCTCTGCTTGTTTCCTTTCCTTTATTATAATTTATATGCCAACCAGTTTTGTGGTTTTTTTTTTTTTTTGAGGGGGGGGGGTTTTGCTTTACACAGTTCATTTTTTAGTTCCATTTTTCTTACTGTTAACATAGTAACAAACATCACTTCATTGTAATTTGTTGAGAAATATTTATATTCTCTGAATTTTTTTTAATTCTTATTTTCTTTTATTCACTCATAATAGTTTGGGGTATAAATTCCCAAGAGTCTTAGTCCCATGCAAATTAACTTCCACACAACAAATCTACCATGTCATAAGTTAAAACAAGTTTTGGTCTTAGTTGGGAATTTATGTACAAAATAGCTCCATTTGTTTTTTAGTTCTTGCTGGAATAAATTCTTCACTCAATTTTTTATAAATCAGATATATTTTGTAACCTTTTTTCTAACATTTGTCTCTTTGGACCGTTATTTTTTACAAAAATGTTTTTTTCTCTTTTGCAAAGCATTTGTTCCATTTATAGGCCATATCAAATATTTGTAATCCCTAATTAAGCCAAAAATTTAGAAAAGTTAATACCTAACATCCAATACTTTGACATCCAGTCAGAGCAAACCACAAATCTCAGTTCCTGCAGTCTCTTCATAAAGAACAGCTATCTAGAGTTAACACGGGCAACCTTGCAATCTCTTTTTTGGAAAAGCCACATCAGCTGGAATTCACTGGCTGGCTGCTGATTTCCACCACAATGTTGTCCCCACTGCTTCATGGATATCTAGTACACCATAGATCTTCATCCTTTAAATCAATAGGTCACTTAAATTCCCAATAGCTGCATAACTTTATGTTAACTTCTTGTTAACTTTATGAGGTTGTTTTTAACTTAATCAGGTTTTGAGTCTCAGTATCTATATGTGTGCATGAGAGAGTTACTTAGTGTATAGTGATATTGGGTTATTTACTCTATTGTTCACAGCCAGACAGTTGTTCGTTTGTTTTTTGCTTTTTATATACTAAACTACCTTTTTAACTACAGAGTCATCTCTTGATCATGATACAGTGCTGTGTTATGGAAGCAAGAGGCATGGGCAAATCTACTGAAAGTTTTGGCATGGTGAAGATGTAGTGTAGGAAAGATGAATTATTTTTAATTTATAGTGCTCCATGATTCCTGCTGCTGTATGTCTCAGCAAAATGACACCAGGAGTTCAGAAACAAAGATTAATATGGGCCTATTTGACAAAGAGGAAGCAAATCATCTTGGGGGCAGGGGTCTCATGCTGTTAGGCAAAAAACTCAGAATGAATGGGCTTGTCTACCCATAGGAAAGCAAGAGATGTTTTACATATAAAAATTTAAGACGGCCTGCATTTTTAGTTTCACTAACTTGTTGCAAGTGACCATAAGGAAAAGGGGAAACATAGAGGTGTCAAATAGAATGAGAATTAAATTTGTGAAGTTTCTTCCTAATTACCTTCTAGTCTTTCTTACATGATTGCCATTGGCTTCTGATGCAAGAAATATTTTCCTTCACATTATAGCAGGTTTGATTTAAAGCTGTGGTTTGAGGCTTCTCCTTCCTGTTCAAGTTATTTTCATTATCTTGCACTGTATGATTTATGCTTCGTCCATATAACTTTGATCTACTTTATTCTGCATTATCTCTGTTGTTAGTCAAAACAAGTAATATTCTGACCATATTTACTTGATTCAAAATATGATTCATTTCATAAAGCCCAACTATTACTGCCTGCACTATTAGATAAGTAGCATTTAATCTCAAAATCATTTTCTAGCTGAGATTGAAACCATGCCTTAAACATCCATTTTGTGCTTTAGCTATTGAAATGATGACACCAATGATACTGGGAAATGTAGTTTTCTAGGACATCAAACTCTGAAGTAAGTTACATTTTATCAATATGACTATCTCTTACTTATGAATCACAAAATTATTGCCATCATCATAAAAACTTCAAATACTATAGAATTTTTGCTGATAAGGTACTATTATTGTATTGTCATTGTGGTTCAAGTATGATATTTTAGGACTTCTCTTAAATTTCTATAGAGGAAGGGAGGAGAAAACACACACATCTGCATATGCATTCAGCTTAGGTGGCCACATTGGAGAAATATTTTTTTAAACTATTATTTCATAATTCCATTTTTACTTGACAAATAATTTATTTCATTATTCATTAAATTTCTATTTCTTATTCAAATTTGAATATGCTTTTGTCAGAATTTATTGTGATATAACAGATAACAGATAATCAGAATTGGAAGGGACCTTGTAGGTCATCTAGTCCAACCCCCCTGCCCAAGCGGGAGACCCTACACCATTTCTGACAAATGGCAGTCCAATCTCTTCTTGAAAGTCTCAAGTGATGGTGCTCCCACAACTTCCGAGGGCAAGCTATTCCATTGGTTGATTGTTCTCACTACTAGAAAGTTTCTCCTTATTTCCAGGTTAAATCTCTCCTTGTTCAGTTTCCATCCATTATTCTTTGCCTGGCCTACAGGAGCTTCAGAAAATAGCTTGACCCCTTCCTCCCTGTGCCAGCCCCTCAAATATTGGAAGACTGCTATCATGTCTCCCCTGGTCCTTCTCTTTACTAGACTAGCCAAGCCCAGTTCCTGCAACTGTTAGTTGTATGTTTTAGCCTCCAGTCCCCTATATCAATAAGAATATTTTAGAAACTACCTTTTGGTACCCATCTCCTCTTGGCTGCCATCGTTGCCTTACATGTTAGGTACAACCATGAATAATGAGGTAATGATTTTTCAGAAGATTCCGAGCACTTTGAAATCTGACACAGCATAGTGTCTTTGAAATATAAAAAATCATCTGATCATTACTGAGTTCTTGACAGTGCCTATTCTCCTTTAAAGTTGCTTTATAAAAGATTTGGTAGCACGGATGGTTTTACTTTTACATGTCATTGTTGTCATGTTTGAAAAAGAATCCTCAAAACCTAATATAACTTTCCTAAAATGTGCTAATTGAGCTGCAATAATTATGGCCAAGCATAGAATTAGTAACAGTTAAAACATACAAAATGAAGATAGACATAAATGTTGCGAAAATAATGCATTAGGCTCCAGCCATGATGGCTGTAATGTATTTGTCTCTTGCCTACTTTCCCTGTTTTATTTAGAATGGCATCAATAATGTTGATTGCAGCTTTTACTGTTTTAGAGTTGGTTTTCCCACCTGTACCGATAATGGCTGGCTGAAGATGAAGAAATGCATTATTAGAACAGACATTAGTTTTAAAGTGTACTTAGTAGTGAGTAATAAAAACTAAATAATTCTTTCTGAATCTGTTACTATTCTGTATTCTGAAGGTTAGACATGGCTTTAGAGTTGCTTGCCTTTAGCTAATAGTACAACTAAAGATGCAGCTGCACAAAAGAAGCAGATTAAATTGCCACATAGACCTTCATAATATTTTATGAATACATTTTAAAAGATATTTAAGCTCCTAAACATCTAAAGCTTTTGAGAAAACAGTGAAGCAAGCTGCTTGAAGGTAGCCTCTTGATCTTAAGAATAGAATTACCACTCATTCATTTGACAGAATTATATATTTTTTTCTGCATTTTCCCCCCAGCAGTTCTCTTTCAATCTGATTAAAGCAAATATGCTTTAAAAGACATTTTTATTGATGAACTATGGTGTTAGTACATTTATTTACTCATGTTGGAGCAATGGTTTTGAAATTCTTATCTTTGATTGTATAATTATCTCTCCAGCAATCTGCAGCTTCTCAACTCCTCCTATTGGCTTTTTTAGTGGTATAAAATGTTGTCAATTTTAGACAATATTTGTATATTGTCTAAAATTTGTTGATAGGTCAAAAGGATATTATGCAGTTCTCTGGAATATTCAGTTTCTCCCTAGACCACATCATACACACTCTGCTTCAGCAGTTTTGATAAATATTTATCTGAATTGGAATCATTGTAAAGTGTTCTGGAAGGTAATCCATTCCTCAAACAAACCTATTTTATCTGTAACCAGAGATGGTATTCAGCAGGTTCTGACTAGTTCTGAAGAACTGGTAGTGGAAATTTTAAGTAGTTCAGATAACCGGCAAATACTACCTCTGACTGGAGTTTTTACAGTATACTTCCCCTGCCACACCCACTAAGCCATGCCCACAGAACCGGTAGTAAAAAAAAATTGAATCTCACCACTGCCTGTAACATTATTCCAGAATATGTTGATCTATTGAGGTTCAAGAAATTTACTGCCAAAACTACTGAACAGTCCCCCTGGTATGATACGATCCAAAGAAAAATGAAACATTGCAGAGTTCTGCAGAATAATCCATTCTTTGATTTGTTTTGAACATCACTAGTTACTTCTTTCCTTTCTTGGAAGATTTTTTTTTTAAATCATCCATTTAATTTCCCTGATTAATCATTTGCAGACAAATTTCTGAAATATTTGTACAGATCTGCAGCCCATTTCTCTGTGACCATGATCTACATTAAGAGAGAAAGGTTTGATTTTGAAGCCAATCTTTGTTTGGCTTAAGAGACATTTGTTGGCCTTATAAAATATGCTTTGAGCTGCATATGCACAGGGAAAACAAGAGAAAAAGAATAAAGCAGAGATAAAGAATAAAGTAAAACTACCCAGAATAATAATTTATTACTATTATTTTTAAAAAATCAAGTTACTGAAAAATACATTTATCTATTTCAATTCACATTTCTACTTATGCAATCTTAAAAACAAGGCTAATTTAACTTAATCAAAATATTGGAAATTAAAATATTAATTTAAATTGGAAATAAAAATTATTTGGAAAGATGTTGATTCAGAAAAGTGCAATAGATAAATAAGTGTATCACTCCAAACAATGAAATTCTCTAGGTCAGCAGCTGTTCATTCTTGTCCAGGGCTACATTTCCTCAGGGAAAATCTGTTTTGACTACAAACAGGACAGTGATGAAACAAATATTGGGAAAGGCCAAGCATGAGGTGGAGACTCTTCTGTCTCTTTCTGATTCCATCTTTTTTTCAGATCAGGCTACAAGGAAGCTCCAGATAACTCTTGCCAGCAGTTTAACCCGTGTCTAACTTTATATTAGCTGAGGCTTGAAATACTTCAGAGAACCATATGTTCTGTCTCGCCTTTCCTCTTTCCCAAAATATGAAAGAGTACAAACTCACACCAACACAGGCAGGCAAGCTGGCTCGGACTTCACAGAGTTAATTCTTTGGAATTGATAATATTCTTGGCATTCCCACATGTCCTGCCTGCCAAGTCCGAACTGATAAAGTTTTACTCACAGAAAATCACAAGGCAGTCCACAGAAATAGTCATTCACGAAGAAAATCTGAAGTAAGGTTAAACTTTGTCCCGTACAAAGTTTCAGGAGAAAACACACCCACTTTTATCCCCTGTGGGATGTGGCTCAATGACTCAGCTCACTCTCTGACCCTCCCACGCCTCCTACATTGCTGCTCACGTTTCTCCCTATGACGCTGCTTAGGATCAAGCCAACACTCTTCCTCTTTACTCCCTGTCAGGGGCTGCTCCGATATGCCTTCCCCCTGATTAATCTCAGGCTGTTCCTCTTGGCCATCTGATGGAACCTGAGACATTATCAGGGAGGAAGGTCCTGGGGAGGAAGGCATTGCCAGAGAGGAAGGTCCTGGGGAGGAAGGCATTCCCAGTTCCTCCTCCTCATCTTCCAGGTCCTCTTCCCCCGACAGCATAACCTTGGGAATCGGGGCCACAACAACCATATACTATTGCAGTGAAGTTGTAGCAAAATGGCTCAAGGAAAGCAGGTGTTTTTTAAAATAATATTTGCACTCTGAATAATAAAAACCTGTTGTTAGTAAGTAAAGATATTTGACTGACCCACTTACAAATGTAAACATACCTGCAAGTTTAAAACTTAAAAATTTAGGTTTTTGCTTTTCAGGATTTCAATCATGGAGAATTTTTCAATCCATTGACCTGTTTTCAAACATATATTCTAACCTCATTCCCTCTATCACTCAGTCAGGGGTGGGATTCTATCGGTTCTTTTTTTAAAATAGATTTTATTGTTTTTTTAGACAAACATAGACAAACAAAACATAAACACATCAAACCGTCTTCCATATATATACATACAGTGTGTTGGCTGGTTTACAAATTGTTTTGTGCTTCCACTTTGCAGTCTTCAATTACAATTACATTGTTTATATTCTATATTGTCAATCAAATATTAAATACATTAATATCATTGTTAATCAATCATTTGACTATACTATTATTCATTCATGTTTTATGAGATAATCCATATTTTACTTAATTTGTTTTATGACAGTTCATATTATCATCTCAAATCTATCCTACAATCATTTTGTAGATATAATTAAAAAACATTTTTTTATATTTATTATTTTCTAAGAATCTACAAATTTCATTACCATGTTTTATTGTCTAACCATTGATAGAATAGATCCCAAATTTTGTAAAATTGTTTATCATCTTGTTCTCTAATTTCAAATGTCAATCTACTCATTTCAGCACATTCCAATATTTTCTTAATAACTTTCTCCTGTGCTGGTAGTTTCTCATTTTTCCAGTTTTTGGCAAATACAATCCTAGCCACTGTTAATACATTTACAATCAGATATTTCAATTCTTTACTATATATTTCCGGTAAAATTCCCAATAAAAATATTTCTGGTTTCAAGTTTATATGCTTTTTTGTCATTTTTTCCAACCACGTGTGGAGTTTAGTCCAATATTTTTTAGCATCTGCACGTGTCCACCACATATGG
Source organism: Notechis scutatus (assembly GCF_049901735.1). Taxonomy (NCBI): domain Eukaryota; kingdom Metazoa; phylum Chordata; class Lepidosauria; order Squamata; family Elapidae; genus Notechis; species Notechis scutatus. Next base: position 129,308,640 of record NC_142012.1, on the reverse strand, counting down.
TAATATGAGCCAGGTGTCTGATGACATTTCCAACATTTTTCAGATTTATTCTTGAACATTCTTGCTATTTTTGTCGGGGGAAAATGCCACCTGTAAAACATCTTATAAAAAGTTTCTTTATAAGCTGTTGACATTGTCATTTTATAATTTTGAGACCACAGTTTTTGCCATTTCTCTAGATCAATCCCATATCCAAAATTCTTCCTACAAGCAATCATTGTTTCTTTAACTTGTTCTTCTTCTAGTTTAATTTCTAATAAATATCCATACAATTTTTAAATCACCTTTTCATCACTACCTGTCAAAATCTTGTCTAAATCAGTCAGTTTATCATAGAAACCTTCTGCTTTAGAATCTTTATCATACCTTGAATGTATTTGCGCATATGAAAACCAATTCATCTTTATACCTTGTTCCTCTAATTTTTGCATAGATTTAAGTTCACCCTTTTCATTCAATATTTCACCATATCTAACTGTTTGTTCCTTTTTATATATTATAGGATCGGAAAATGCTTCAATAGTCGATAGCCAGACTGGAATTTTCAAATAACAGCGTCTTTTAGTCTTCTCCCAATTTAACCACAAAGACTCCCGTATATAATGTCTTCTAAAATACCCCTGTGTTTTAGTTCCTTTATACCATAAAAAAGCATGCCACCCCAACAACAGATCATGTCCTTCTAATGTCAACAATCTAGCATTTCTTAATGTTATCCATTCCTTAACCCAGATCAAATTTGTAGCTTGGTAATACAACTCCCAATTAGGCAAACCAAATCCTCCTCTTTTTCTAGCATCTTGCAAAAGTTTTGATTTTATTCTTGCTTTCTTACCTTGCCATATATATTTCAACACAATTTTATTTAAATCTTCAAAATAATCTTTTCCAAGCCTAACTGGAATTGTTTGGAACAAATATAAAATTCTCGGTAATATATTCATCTTGATTGTTGATATTCTCCCTATTAATGACAGTTGTAAATTTTCCCATTTCGCCAAGTCTAGCGCTATCTGCTGCTTAAGTTTAATATAATTATTCTCTTTTAGTGTACTACATCTTGCTGTCAAATGTATCCCCAAGTACTTGATCTTATTTGTGACCTGGATTTTCAATACATCCGCCAGTTCTTCCTTTTGTCTTGATAACATATTCTTTGTCAAAATCTGTTTTGTCTTTATTTATTTTCAAACCAGCCACCTTCCCATATACCTCTATCTTTTCTATCAATTTTAATGCTGTTTCTAGTGGGTCTTCTAAAATGAAAACCAGAGCATCTGCGAATGCTTGCAACTTAAATTCTTCCTTTTTAATTTTCATCCCTTTTATATCCTTTTCTTCTCTAATATTTCTGTTTAACACTTCCAAGGTTAACACAAACAACAAATATGACAGTGGGCACCCTTGTCTTGTTCCTTTTCTTATATTGATAGAGTCTGTCAGTTCTCCCTCTATCATTACCTTTGCTGTTTGGTTATGATATATAGCTTCTATTGCTTGGATAAATTTTTTACCAAAGCCCATCTGTTCCAGCTGTAATAACATGAATCACCAATTCACATTATCAAATGCCTTCTGTGCATCTAAAAATATCAAAGCCATTTGTTTTTCAGGGTGTGCCTCATAGCATTCCAAAGTATCCAAGATTACTCTCATATTGTCTTTAATTTGTCTCTTTGGCAGAATCCATTTTGATCAGGGTGGATAAAATTATTTAGGTATTTTTTAAGTCTTTCTGCCAATATTGAAGCAAAAATTTTATAATCTGCATTTAGTAAGGAAATAGGTCTATAGTTCTTAATTTGTAATGGATCGGCCTCCTCTTTTGTGACAAGTGTAATATAAACTTCTGACCATGATTTAGGTATCCTCTTCTTTAACATAACTTCATTCATAACTTCTAGCAATGGAAGATTCCGTGATTCTTGTAATGTTTTGTAAAATTCTGCCGGAATTCCATCTGGGCCTGGTGCCTTTCCATTATTTTGCTTCTTAAGTGCTTCAGTTAACTCCATCATTGTTATATTGCTTTCTAACATTGTTCCAATCTCTTTAGGTATCTGGGGTAGATTAGCATTTTGTAAGTACTGTTTAACTCTTTCCTCGTCAATATTCTCTTGTGTGTATAGTTTCCCATAATAGTCTCATATAATTTCCTTCTTCTCTTTACTTCCATAGCAAACTTGGCCTTGAACACCTATTAATTGCAATATTTTCCTTGATTCTTTCTCCTTTCTCAGTTTATATGCTAACCATCTACCTGGTTTGTTTGCATCTTCAAAATAGTTCTGTTTCGCTCCTCTGATTTTCTGTGCTAGTTCTTCTTTTTCCATTAGTCCCATTTTATGTTTAATTATATCCATTTTAACTTAATGTCCTTTTTCTGTGGCATTTTCTGTAACTCTTTTTCAAGTCCTTTATACACATCCCCTAATGTCTTGGAGGCTAGTCTTTTCATGGTATTTCTTTTCCTGGGATAGTCTATTGTCAATCCTCTAGCATATGCCTTCATTGTATCCTATACATTCTGCATTGATGTGTCTTCTTTTTTATTTTCTCTAAAGAAAAAAGCCAGTTCTTTCTCCATCCTCTGTATGAAGTCTTCTTCTTTTAATATAGTATTATTTAACATCCATCTATATCTTCTTCTTTGTCCTTTCCATTTAATTGTCATTGGATTGTGATCTGCCCAAGTACTTGTTTCAATATTTATTTCTTGAATATTAGTTAACAATTCTGTTGACATCCATACCATATCTATTCTGGACCATGATAAATGCCTATTTGAGTAGAAGGTGTATTGTTTAGCTTTAGCATTTCTTTCTCTCCATGTATCTTTTAAATTTATTTCATCTATCATTTAAAAAAAGGATTTAGGGAGCGTCTTTTTCTTTTGCTTTGTTGTTTTCTGTGCTGTATAGTCCAGTTTATTGTCTACAATTCCATTAAAGTCTCCCATCATAACTATATTAGCATAGTCCAGTTTGATTATTTTCATATGTAGTTTTCTATAATCACCACATTCAATGTTTTTAATTGTTTTATTCAATAAAAATTAAAAGATTTTTTTTTTACTACAGGTTCTGTGGCTTGGTGGGTGTGGCAGGGGAAGGATACTGCAAAATCTTCATTCCCACCCCACTCCTGAGGGAAGGTTACTGCAAAACCCAATTCCATTCCCACTGCACTAACCTGCTTTCCAGCTCTGTTCTCCTGTGCAGGGCAACAAAAGAAGACCCAGCTAATCAGCTGGGACTTGGGAGACAGAGAATAGATGGGGGCATAGCCAGTCAGAAGTGGTATTTGCCGGTTCTCCGAAATACTCAAAATTTTCACTACCACTTCTCCAGAACTCATCAGAATCTGCTGAATACCACTTCTGATATTTAGTTGTCTAAATATAAATAGGTGTATTACGTATCATTAATACGTAAAGATCTTTGGAAAATCAGAGTGACTGGAAATACAGAAAAGGGAATTGTTTATGCATAGGTTTTCATTTGCATCATACCATTAACTTTCACACATATCCAAACTAAAAATATTAGTTGGGATATTTTTAAGGGAAAATGAGATAATATTTAAGGAGAAAAATCAGTTTGTTTAATTGAGAAGAATTAATCAAGTTCTAATATAGAAAATCAAGACCCTAAATTTAATTGTTTACATAACAATTGAGAAATTAGTGAACAATTTTCATAAGAAAGTTATATATTTTAAACAGTGATGGTTCATGTTCAAGACAATTAACTGCAGACAAAAATTGGGCTGTTTTAGTTTTTCAGTATAGAAAGGTGAAGAAAATACTATACTTTTTATTTACAATGTACAGATATAATCATTGGTAGAAAAGACTGGTTGAAACCAAAGTAGTTCTGCTTAAATTAAGTTTCATTATTTTGACTAGTCTAATTGTAAGCATGACTAATTTGATATCCAGTCCAATTAATGAGGTTTTTTTCTTTATTAAACTGTTAACCATGTCTGCCAATTATGTAAAATGTTCTAACTGGTATTGTGTGATAGTATATTTTAGTTTTTCCTCTACCCTTGCAGCTTGAAAATGTGTGGATTTCAGCTCTCAGAATTCCCATAGCCCAGCTGCCAAGTTTGAAAAACATCAGTATATTTAAAAGCAGGCATGAACCAGGATCTGTATGGTGAGTCATATAGAAATGCATCATGCTTTCCATGCCTTCTATATTTAGTTTAAACACATATTCCTTCTGCCTTGGTGTTTTGTGAAATGTAAATAAATGCCATCCTTAGTAACATTTTTATACATGAGTTAATTTTAGTAGTCATTATCTAAACAACACTCGTTCTCCATGAAAGAATTTCTAAGTAAACATTGTTTTCTTTCCTTTCTGCACAATTTACCACTGCCCCTAATCTGCAACAAAGTTCAGCATTTTGAGAGAAGCTTATTTTTATAGACACACAGTTTCATTTCATATCTATTTAGAAGATGTCTAGGTTAAACCTGAACCTGCTAGATGCCAGCAGCTATTGCGCTGCGGGAAGTGGCTTACTGCTTTTTAATATACATGAATGAATTTTTAGGTGTTCAATCTGACTTCTCCAATAATCAGACATATTCAAGAAGATCCCATTCCAAATAATTTTGAATGATTGAAAATCAAGGTGCAAGAATTCACTAAAAGAAAGAAACATTATTCCCTTTCCTAAGCATCCCCCAGCCTAGGCATTCTCCTGATTGATGGATTTTTCAAAACTAAGGTTGCCATTGTTGACAATTCTGGTGATTGAATTCTCTGCATCTGATTCTTCCCTTCATTTACTATTTTGTATATACTGAATTTGTATATACAGGTAGTCCTCAACTTTCGACTACAATTGAGCCCAAAATTTTAGTTGTTAAGTGAGTTTTGTGATGTGAGTTTTGCCCCATTTTATGACCTTTCTTGCCACAGCTATTCAGTGAATCAATACAGTTGATAAGTTAGTAACCTGGTTGTTAAGTGAATCTGGTTTCCCCAGTGACTTTGCTTGTCAGAAAGTTGCAGAGGTAATCTTTTGACTTTGAGACACAGCAATGGTCACATATATGAACCAGATGCCAAGCATCTGAATTATTATCACATGTTCATGGGGATGCTGCAAAGGTCATAACTGTGAAAAATGGTCATAAGTGACATTTTTCATGCCGTTGTCACTTAAAACAGTCACTAAATTAAACTGTTGTAAGTCAGGGACTACCTGTATTTTACTCACTTACTCACTCTTTTCTATATATTTTACTTTTTCTTCACAGGTATTATGAATTCCTCAGAACTAATTGCTACTGAATTCTCATACGCTACAAATGCACGATGTCTATCTGAAGTAGAAAATAGGAGAGGGTACATTCATTTTTATTCTGACTGGAGTGCCCATGTGACACTAGTTAGTATGAGAGATATTGCTTGGGTTCACCTCTATATGAGCAGAAGTCTATTCAAATTTTAAATGAACATTAGTGTTCAGGCTTCCCTCCACAGTCTTGCTTTCCTACTCCACGTGTTCATAATACAGTGAAGGTAATATAATTAGGTAATATATTTGGGGTGACATTTAGCCATTTTCAGAGGACAAAATTTCATCTGGGATAAAAAAAAACTACAGATGTATGGATGTAGCTATGAACAAGGCATGTGAAAAATAGGAAAATGGGAGTAATTATTTGGAATTTAAAATTACATCTTAAAAGATTTGAAGTCACCTTCCTAGACTGGAACCCATTTCTTGACATTGGATTGAGGCCTTAATATTTCTGGAGGTGGGGATCATGCTGCTGTTTTGAGTTTGGAACATTTTTATATATTAGTAAAAAAAAACAGGATAAAATCTAAAGAATCATCTCACCATGATGGGATTAACCTGCCCCACTCATTCCAGCAGAAATAGTCTACTTCATATCCTATCTGCCAAAGAATTTTGGCTAACTGGATCAAGGAGAAGAAGAGCTGCTATGGCTCCCACCCTCTGCAGTATTCTCCTATTGGAGGTGAGTTCTGCCCCTACACTTCTGGCCTTCCAGAAGAATCTAAAAATGTGATTCTGTTGCTTGGCCTGGGCATGGTTGATAGGTTAGAGAAGATTCTCAGCCCCAGCCACCCATCATTTTGGGTTATAACTTTAACTTCTCTATTCATTTTTTTCTAATTTGAATTGGGTGGATTTTTTTTTAGCACTTTTTAACTGTTTATTCTATTGTAAACCACCCAGAATTGCTGCATCAGTGAGATAAGCAGCAGAAAAATGAAATAAATTACTAAAATAAAAATATTTTTGGATAGAAATTATTTATATATCTTAAAGTATCTTCTATTACACTGAACAAAGGATCCAATCTCAATGAAGCATTCGGCTAACTCACTATTCACTTGACAAAGCCCCCTTTCTGATGGAACTAACTCAAAATCTATGAGACAATATCTTGAATTATTAATACCCTGTGACATTCATGTGGCCAAGAGCAGTTCTATTGAACCTTTCTTGCTTGCATTCACATTATCTTGAATGCTGGAAGAAAAGCTCCCAAGTTTCCTCTCTTCTTGTTCAAAATGTTCTGAAACTCATAAGCTAAGGCTGAACTCTACAGTTCAAGCAACACTTTTCTAATCTACAGTGTGTGTGTGTGTGTGTGTGTGTGTGTGTACACACTCAGCCACACACATATACAATGTCCTCTGTGTCCCACTCAGAAGTTGCAGAAAACTTTTTCTTTGAAAATACCAAGGAAGCATAAATCAGTCTTCAGAAAAAGAAAAGGAGACTGCACTGCAGTTCTAGCAAATGGTATTTTATATTCTGAGCAGAGGAAGGAGCTTGTAGTGGCATTACACTGAAATTACCTCTCTATATTGCAGGCACTTTGAGGTGTTTTCTTTAACTACATCAGTGCCTGCAAAATACAAAGACACAAGTTGAATGTCCATAGATTCACTGTTAGTGGCCTTTTCCATCACATAGAGGGAACTCTGCTGAATAGAATTATAGACTTAACAGTTGTTGTAACATAATTACAACTGCTTTGTAGGTTACAAGCTACTTATTTGAACATTAGATGTTACTTACATCTTCCAAAGCTGATTAAAGGGAAAATTGGACTTTGCCCAAAAGATGGAGCCTGATTTCATTGTAATGGGGGCTGGCATGAAGGGGAGTGGTGATAAGCACTGATCATTTAGTTAATGTTGCTTTTATTGATCAGTAAAAAGCCTCTAAGTTTGCAGATCATTCTTTATTGGGTAATAAACTTTATAGTTTATCCCTGTCCTGAGGGAATGGATTTTATGGGCCTTCACTTCTGTAGCCAAGGTTGTTACTAGCAGGAGGCACAGAGGTTGGATGCAATTACTAATGTTTCCACAGAAGTAAGTGATCATGCTAGGCTGTTTGATAGGAGGAAAATTAGCCTTTCTCTATTTCTAAATATTTGGGTCAATTTTGGGAGGATTTTGTGCTTGAAGAAATATTTGTTCATATTGTTTTACCTGTAGCAGTAATTATGATATGAACTTTTGCGAAAACAACTGAAAAATCCACCAATGGAAACTCTGCTGTATTATTGATGGAAGGACAAATGGAGTCTGTTAACATTCATCTGAGGAGGCCTTGCTGCTCTCTGAGGTTGTTTTCACTGATGATATTGCCTAATTTGGGTAATGAAATGTCTTCAAGAAAACAACCAATCTTATTCTCCTTTATTAGCATTTCTTTGGTGCAGTGCACACAGATATGCCATATACTCAGACAGTCCCTCAGACACAGTATATACATAAATCTCATAAGTTTTTAAAAAATATACATTTGAAAAGGGATATATGTATTTACACCAATATGAATACATTAGGAGTAAGTACATATTTAAAAAGTATATTTTATTAAGACTTACACTGTTTAAAACAGTTTACACTGTAGAAATTAAACTTAAGAAAAATCTAAGAAATCTATGTTTGTGTCTGAATGCTGTTCATTAAAATCAAACATAATGGAACACATACAAAAATTCTTTCATGTATGAAAGTGATAAATCTCTAATCTATAAAGATTTTGTAATGATCATTAAATGTAGTAGGTCTCTTAAATATGGAAAGATTAATACAAACCCAAATATTAGAATAGTCTTTAATTTAATTTTAATTTCATTTTTAATTTTTTTTGTTGGGAAGTTTGTATCAGTGAAATACATCTACATCCTACAACACCTTCAATCTCCAAAGACCTATTCAAGGATCCTCTTTGTAGACTTCAGCTCAGCATTTAATACCATCATTTCAGATATTCTTGTAACTAAACTAAATCGCACTTGTAAATGGACCACACTTGTAAATGGATCATAAGCTTCCTAACAGACAGGAACCAGCAGATGAAGGTAGGCAAAATCAAATCAGATACCTGTACAATTAGCACTGGGCCTCCCAGGTCTGTGTGCTCTCTCCACTTCTCTTCTCTCTATAGACCAATGACTGCATCTCAAAAGATCCCTCTGTTAAAGTACTGAAGTTTGCATATGATACAACAGTGATTGGTCTCATTCAAGACAATGATGAATCTGCATACAGACAGGAAGTTGAACAACTTGCCTTGTAGTGCGATCACAACAATCTTGAAGTAAACACACTCAAAACTGTAGATTTGGTGATAGATTTTAGAAGAAACCCTCCTATACTACCACCTTTTACAATACTACCATGTTTCTCATAAAATAAGGCCGGGTCTTTTTTTTTTTTTTTTTTTGAGCCCCGAAAAAAATGGCTAGGCCATTTTTTCGGGGTTTACTTAATTTCCCCCATGCACCCTCGCTTAGAACAGCAGGCAGCCATGCCTTGCCACCAGCTGCTCCTAACAGGCAATCATGGCGGAGCACGGAGTCTTCCCTACTCCCACAAAGCACCTTTGCTGCTGACCTGAGACCTTCGTCACCCACCGCTGTTGCTTTCTCTTCTGCCCATGCTGCCGCTGCGTTTGGATTTGTCGCTTCCATGTTTGGACCGCCACCGCTGTTTGGAGTGCATTTGGAGCAGCAGTGGTGGCGGCAGCTCCAAACGCGGCAGTGCTCCAAAAGCGGTGGCAGCTCCAAACGCACTCCAAATGGCGGTGGCGCTCCAAACGCGGCGGTGGTACTCCAAACTGTGGCAGTGCTCCAAATGCAGAAGCGGCAGCTCCAAACGTGGCAGTGGCTCTCCAAATGGCGGCGGCACTCCAAACGTGGAAGTGGCAGCTCCAAACGTGGCAGTGGCACGGGCAGAAGGGAAAGCAACAGCAGCAGGTGCTGAATGTCTCGGGTATGCAGCAAAGGTGCTTGGCAGGAGTAGGGAGCTCTCTGTGCTCCACCATGATTGTCTGTTAGGAGTGGCTGGTGGTGAGGCATGGCTGCCCTCAGGGCGCTCCTAATGGCAAGTCCCCCCACCCTTTCCCCCATTTTGCATGTTTTAAAATAGGCCTAAATTTTGGGGGAGCGGCTTAATTTCATTTTATGCCTAGAAAACATGCTGTGTCTTCCTATGGGGGGGCGGTGTATTGTTGGAGAAACACGGTAGTCAACAGTAATGACCTTCAAATTTCTAGGTTCTATCATATCTCAAGACTTAAAATGGGCACCTAACATCAAAAACATCATCAAAAAAGCACAACAAAGAATGTGATAACTCCAGCACACAGGGTTTTGCATAAAGTAGCCACACAAATCATGTTTTTTTTGAAAAGTTTTATTCAATTTTAACATATTACAGAAGAAAAAAACCCTTTTTTCAGCAAACAGCATGATTCCAGGTTTACACATTTCCTTTACAGACTTGACTTTAATTTCCTACTCATTTTTCACATTTAATAACTTATCTTAATCTTACTTTATATATTTTCTTTAATTTTAATTATCAAGCATTTTCATCTTATTTTATAAATTTTCCAATACATTGCTTAGTCTATTTCTTTAATTTTTTAGTGCATCATTCTATATCTTCATATTCATTGTATTTTATATTCTTTCCTGTCAGGTCTGCAATTTACTCATCTATACTAAATTCATCATTCCAGAAACTTCACACATTTCCATCATGAAGAACAACAACAACAAAACAACACCCCTATTATTGCCAATTTCTAGATGCCACCACTGTGGTTAACATATCGTATATTTAATCCACCCCTAAGATTCCCATAATTTAATTTTGAATTAACACTTTAAAAGGGAAAAATAAAAAAGCCACAATAATAACTTTCTAATAGTTACTACAGTGTGTGTGTGTGTGTGTGTGGTATTCAGCTTTGTTTGGGTATTTTCCCACGTCATTATAGTTGTGCTTTTAAAGTTGTAGCAACGTTCGGCAGAATCTCATCTGCCATCATCAGGCTTCTGTATTGTGTTCGTCTGTGAGTCAGACTTTTACAGTTGTTTCAGTTTTAAATTTGGCGCTAGCCTACTGCTGTGCCAGAATGGTTTCTTCTTCATCCTGATTGGTTGGAAGTCTTGGTCTGTGTTTATTGGTCTTGGAGTTTGCTGTGTTCTGCTTGATTGGTGTTTCTAATATCTTCTGTCTCTTTTGTGGCTTTTTTGTGTGTCTTGATTGGCTGGCAACATTGAGTTCCTGTATTGGAGGCTTTTAGTGCAGCTTGGCTCCGAGTAAATGGATGGCTATCATTTGTTAGGAAGCTAGATTTCATCTGGGTGCCTGGTTGGGGTGTGTTTCAGCTGGAGGTATCAGGGGGGGATCTGTTTGTGCCCAGGTGTTTGCCTGGCTAGTGGTGTGGAGATTTTTTTGTTTGTGATGACGTGGGAAAATACCCGAACAAAGCTGAATACCATACATGTAAGTACCCGCGAAAACTTAAGAATATATACATACATACATACATACATACATACATACATACATACATCTTTTAAACCTGGGTCTGCAAGTTCCCCTTCTTATTACATAAAAGATATATCTAGGTTAAGAAAATTATAAACAAGATAACATAATTAATCTCATCATTTCATAAGAACTAATATTGTTTTCCCTTTAACATTACTCCTGTTCTGTTTACTATAGCTTGTTAATTCATTAAATATTATTGTCTTTATTCTAATTATCTCTCTTAATTCCATACTCAAAAGAAAAAAAGGAACAGCCAATCATAACAATAATAGAACAATATCAGTCCCTATCTCCCGTCTTAATAATCTATATTCCACTATTTCCTGAACAACTTATTTCTTATTTATTTAAACTAGTCCTTATACACTTGCAGAATCCCCTTATTGTAAATCCCAATCAACCATTATCTCTGTGCCTTTTAATTAAACAATTCCATTTCATTTTTATGTGCTTGCCATATTTCTTTCTTATCTGATCCTGTTTCATTATTACCCTCTTTTTATCACTCCAATTTCTACCCCCTTCTTTTTTCTTTACATCCTTCTGGAATTTCCTTTCTTGCTGTTTTCTCTCCTTTTGTTTGGTTTTTGAAATAAACCCCCTTTTAGTTACAGTATTAAACCTCCTATTATTAATTCTTTTTCTTTTCCCCCTTTGCTTAAGTTTTCGTTGTTTCGAATGCTCATTTAAGATGGCCACTTCTTGCGATGATTTCTCTTCTTGTTGTTCTTGGTATTTTGAAGCCTCCATTTCCAAAAATTGCAGTGCAAAACCAAATGATTTGCCTTCCTTTTGTAGCATGTCTTTCATATTTCTAAGTTTCAATTTAAATTCCAGTAGCATTCCTGTCATCTTTAAACAATGTTTATGAAATTTTCCCAACATTTAACTCTTGTTAATTCCTCTTCCAAAGATTTCCAAATTAATTCCACTTTTCAATATCCATAAATTAAAGTCGTGTAACAAAAACACCAAACAATTCCACAATTTCCTTTTGTTTGCAAATTTCACTTTCTCTTTTCAGAGTCTCTATGTTGTAGTATCCTAATTCCAGTTATTTTGTATTAAGTAAGTCTTTGACTGATCCAAGTTTTAAGATAGAAAGGGATATATATAAACAATTCCCTTCTCCACTAGATGGCACTCTTCGCTATATTTAAAGTCAATTATTGTTCTTTTTCCCGGCTTTTTCTCATTCAATCATATTTTAAAGTTCCAATATCAATAAATCCAAACATCAGTTTTGAAGGTTTATTTTCCACCTTGATACAGTCCAGTCTAGCTTTAATAAACATATTTAGTGTCAGGGTTATATATTTAATTATTTCAAATACAAGCTTCTTCTTCCAGCTTCTTCCATTAAGGTACAAAGCAACTTCAACTGTCATGTATTTTCTTTCTTAATTTCTTTGTCTGCTGCTTAAATCCACTTTCTTAAAAAATTTTTAAAAAATAAGTCCAGGGTACCTTATGCCAAAATTCTCCTGGTTTCTATGATGCCCTCTTCATTCACAGCTCCTGCACTATCTTGTCCATTCGGCTTACCTCTTCGGGGTGGCCATTTTACTGGCCACTGCTGCAGTTGTCTTTGGAGAGGAGTGGTTGTCAAGCCAAGAAGGGGAGATGTGGCTCCCCTCAACTCAGCTGGCTGTCTCCCCCTTCTTTGCCACCCCTACAAGGTGGCTTTGGCCCCAAATCACAAGGATCGGGACCCTCAGACGAAAGAGCATGGACTGAAACTGCGCACGATTGCGGATTTCGGTCTTTCTTCAAGGCAAGCCAAACCGGAAGTCCAAAGTAGCCACACAAATCTTGATACTAGGTACTTTTGCTGTTGCTACAGTCTTGCAGGTCAAAATGTGCAAGCTTCTTCTTACAATGAGTTGTCAACTTTCCCACCTCCTGAAACAGATGGACTCCCAATGAAGACTTTGCTTGAATTATCTTGTTTCATGGATAAATTCTCTTGGGTCTGAAGGCTATGGGATGTATGTATTTGGGAAATGATACTGTATTGGCCCTTCAGTCCTATGAGAGATTGCTTTATTTTTAATTTATTCATGTAAAGTGAGCTCTTGGCAAAGACTTATCCTAATAAATAATAAATCATAATAAATAATGCATATTAATTAGGGAAATTTTGCAGTAGTATGCATTCCCCAGTTAGAGACTATTCTAGTGTTGAGTATCTAGATTTAATCAGTAATATTGTGATATAATTCAGAGTTCCATTGGACTGTGGCTTGTTCTAGCTTTACATTTCTTTCAAACTTTTTTGTTACAGCCATTTGATTTGAGTCTTAGGAGACAGAATTAGAAACTGATTGGCCAAAACACTTACAGTAGGCTTATCTTCCACACTGGAATTTCCCCTGATATCAAAAAACAAAACAAAAAACCCCTTACTAAACTATTCTTAGCCTTAAATAGTTCTTTAAAGCAGATTTACCAACAAAATATTTTATATTAAATATTGTAAATGGTGTGTATTCAAAATCTGAGACAGAAAACTTATTTGACTTTATTTTAGGGACAAAGAACATTATATGATTTTGTACTGAATTTTAAATTTTAACCATTAATCATTTATTGAAAAAGAATCAACAGTACCAAAAGGAAGAAAAACCATGACTTTATTGAATTTATGAATTCTGCTTCTAATTTGCCTAATAACCAAGCTTTTTTCAACTGATTACATAGTTAAAATGTGAACATTTCTAAAACTACAGTTTTATGTTAATAAATATAATGAAACAATGAAATATAATAAATACAAAGAGCTGTAAGAATATAAAATTTTGTATTTTACCAATGTAGGAACAAAAACATTTCTATTGTTGGTTTTTTTTTTTTTTTTAACATTCAGAATGGCCTTGGCAGAGAAAAAACCAGAACTGATCCAATCTCGGTTTACTTGAATCCAAATTGTTTTATACTGTTATTAGTCCACCATAAGAAAAAATCTGGCCACCATATGCCAACTTAAAGCAGAAGATACTATCACAGAAGTGTTGCAAATGGTTAACTCTTTGTTAATCAGTGATTCAATTAAACAAGGCCACATAAGGAAAGGTTCCCATTGAAAGTATATTTTGGAAAATGTAAAAGAGAATCTGGCACTCTATACCTTTCCTCACTCTTCCTTGTTTGCTTTCTTTCATCCTATTGACTGCAAAGATCCCACTAGCTACTGATAGTACTCAGTTTTCTGGTCCTATGACTCGCAGCTCATTTGTCAAAATGATGGATCTCTATAAAGGGCTGTTTACTACCCATTTTTCATTCAGAGATGTCATCATCTTCTAAGATTAAATTAAAGGGGAAAAAGAAAAGACATCTTGTCTCTTTTTCATTTTCTTCTAGCCAATTTTTTTAACAATCTTTTTTATATTTCTGAACTGAATTCTTCTATGTATGTATGTATGTATGTATGTATGTATGTGTATACATATACATATATACATATATACATATATACATATATACATCATATATACATATATACATATATACATATATTCTTAAGTTTTCACGGGTACTTACATGTATGGTATTCAGCTTTGTTCGGGTATTTTCCCACGTCATTATAGTTGTGCTTTTAAAGTTGTAGCAATGTTTCAGCAGAATCTCATCTGCCATCATCAAGCTTCTGTATTGTGTTCATCTGTGAGTCAGACTTTCACAGCCGTTTCAGTTTTAAATTTGGGGCTAGCCTACTGCTGTGCCAGAATGGTTTTTTTCTTCATCCTGATTGGTTGGGAGTCTTGGTCTGTGTTTATTGGTCTTGGAGTTTGCTGTGTTCTGCTTGATTGGTGTTTCTAATATCTTCTGTCTCTTTTGTGGCTTTTTTTGTCTTGATTGGCTGGCAACATTGTGTTCCTGTATTGGAGGCTTTTAGTGCGGCTTGGCTCCGAGTAAATGGACGGCTATCATTTATTAGGAAACTAGGTTTCATCTGGGTGCCTGGTTGGGGTGTGTTTGAGCTGGAGGTATCAGGGGGGATCTGCTTATGCCCAGGTGTTTGCCTGGCTTTTGGTGTGGAGATTTTTTTGTTTGTGAGTGCAGGCTTCCAAAAACCTGAACATCCAATAGCTACAAACCACATCTCTACCAAACAACCACAACCCAATCCACAATCCAATCCACAAAAAAACATAAGCCAGACAAATAATGATATCCCAATCCTCATCAGAGAAGCTGTCGAGCGTGAACGGAAACGTCCAAACGCCATCTTATTTGGTCTAGAGGACATCAATGATAATGTTGACATCACAACTGTCTGAAACATCATCAGTGATTATCAAGCATCAACCATTTCCCCTGATGAAATACTTGACATTTCCCGCATTGGCCGAGAGCTCAAATACAGAAACGGCTCTGTGGCCCCACGCTTCTGCAGGGTCATTTGCAAAAATGAATCAAGCAAACGTAAATTCATTTACACTATAAATTCACTCGCCAAAACCAACACCAACCATAAGAACCTCCGTTGTCGCCCTGGCCTAACCATACAGCAACATGCCCGCTCCCGTGTACTCCGCACTGAACTCAAAAAACATCTAGGCAATGGAGAGAAGGACCTGTACATTGACTACCATGCTGACTGTATCAAAAGTAAGTCACACAACCTGCAACTCAGCTTTAACCTTCAACCACAACCCTACCTCAACCAATCCACCATCACCCAAGACTAGGCATGCATTCCCCTAACTACCTCAATTCCAACTAATGCTGGCCTTAAATGCAAGCTACTCAATGCAAGAAGCCTTGCGAATAAAATACCTGAATTTCTCCTCTTACTAAATATGGCTAAATTCGACATCATATTTGTCTGTGAAACATGGCTCAATGCATCTCTCACTGACTCCATTACCACAGTAAGAGACTATCATGTTTATCGATCAGATCGTTAAATTCGTAGAGGAGGTGGTGTTGCTATCTTCTATAAAAAGTCCTTATATCTAAAAAACATCCAAGTTACCCAGGAGCTTGCTCTTCCTGAGACCATCATCTGTGAACTATCCTTAAATATCACATTTCGATTCTTACTATG